>NW_026732303.1:7500-162488 GCF_028476545.2 Physella acuta
CTTCCCCTACCCTAAGTAGCGCCGGCATGGGCGTACCAGCATACGGTGTCGCCTTAGGGATAAAACCGCGAATCTGACGCCCCTGTATATAAATATTTACATGGACAAAAGCTTGATTTCATGGCAGTCCCAATAGAGATTAGATTTATACCGAGAAAAAAAAATTGGAATCACCTGGGGCATATTCCCCGCTTTAACGACTGGGCCCACCCTGGTTGTACAATGGATAACATGCATAGTACCTTCTTCTTCGTTCTTAATTTTAGTGTTGGAAGGGATCCCCTCCAATACAATTAAGTATTACGTGTCAATGCGCCATTGAGGCCATTGAAACCGAGTTCAGCCTGCTTTTCTTTTTTGGGTTTGCTTCCATAGCCTTTGCCCATCCAAGAACGAACTACAAGGCAGCAGTTGTTTGATATTTGGAGTTGTCTCTCCTAGACGAGTTGCTGTGCCCAGCTGTCGAGCTTCATAAACCCGGGGATTCACGTACCCCAACAAAATGAACTGAATTTATATAGAAAATGTATACTTCTACCGTATCCACCCCCGCCCCCCTTTGTAATTTAGTCCGCCCCCCCCCCCCGGAAAAGTTCAAGTGTCGTCCCCCTCCCAGCACCGGAGAAAAAAGTCTGAAAGAAACACTAAATACTGACCATCTTTGTTACCATTCCGATATATTGTTTGTATGCACCCCCCCCCCCCCACCCTTTTCCGAATTAATATTAATAATATTCGAACGGAGATTCTATAATACAGACTACTAATTATTTACAATCTGTGTATTGTATGAGCGAAAGAATGAAATTCGTTTCGGACGTCAAATTAATGAGATTTTTAACTTTAAACAAATAAAATAAAATAAAAGCGACAAAAAAAAAGAATGAAAAAAAAAACAATAACAAATGAACAGAGTCGAGTAATGAGTTTAAAAAGTTGTTGCTATGTCAGAGTGACCGGCTGCAACCATTGTTGATTCTCTTCAGTTTCCTGCCTGGGGATTATGTCCCTTTATTAAGCGAGGTAACTCTAGAAAACTAAGCTTAAAGGGATTTTTTTTTGTTGTTGTAATTTGTTATCTCTCGCTCTCTAATGGAATAATTATTTAATTTGATTTGTAGCGCTGTGTGTATGCGTGTGTATTTGTGGGCGTGTGTGTCTGTGTGTGTGTGTGTGGAGGTGTGAGGTTTGAAAGGAGACATTGGTAGGATTTAGAAATGGGGGGATGGAACGGCCTGGCCTAGCGGTAGAGAGCTAGACTGCTACCACCGGAAGGCTCGAGGTTGAGTTCAATTCTGTGGAACCGTCCCCGAGTCCACCCAGCTCTGATAGGTACCAAGCTTATGTTAGGGAAAGTAAAGGCGGCAGGGCATAGAACTGACCAAGAAAATAATATGAGAACTACATCATGTGTCCAATGGATCGCTAAGTCTAAAGAGGAATCTTTATTTCTAACTTTACTTACAGATAAGACATGGAAGGGAGAGTACGTCACAACGCTAATATACTTTGGTATTTATTTATACGCAACGACTGGTCAGCGATGTGAAAGTGTATTCAAATCTAAAGTTCTAGATTTAAGTATTTAAAAGAATACATTTTAAAAAAATCTAGAAAAAAAAACTTCATTTAGTTAAGATTCTCGTAGATTGTTTCATCTTTCATTGAAAAGATAAAGTAATGAACCATCTCCAAGATACAGAGATGAAGGCTAAAGATACAAAACCTGCAATCTGAACAGGAATTTCTCTCCCCACCCCCATCTCCATACGCTAGTTATCACCCCCCTCCCCTACAAGTACACCCTACCCTTTCATACTAGCTCTCTACGTAACTGACAGATCTAACCCCCCTCCCCACAAGCTAACACCCCCCCTCCCTTTTCATATACCCATTTACTACATCCCCTACCTACAAACCTATCTTACATTACAAATTAGTCCCCCCCCTCCACTCCAACCCCTGCCCGGGAATTAATTACAACAACATTCCGAGTCAGATTGACACTGATAATCTTGTCGGCGTTGGCCGGCTCACCCCCCCCCCCCCACCCAGCGCATGTTACGTATCTTATGCTCACACTGATAAACATGCACACGCGCTGTTCTGGAATGTTCGCGTGTGTTGGGAACAGGAATTGCCAAAACCAGGACTGGAACCTGCACACGTTGTATCGGTGGCCTTATTAGATTCAAACCTACAACCTGGATGGTGATGTCGGGGCTAAAACCTACACCATTTATACCTATGGCCATACATAGGATGAAACATCGCTGGCCTTATTAGATTCAAACCTACAACCTGGATGGTGATGTCGGGGTTAAAACCTATGAATGAAACATCGCTAGCCTAATTAGATTCAAACCTACAACCTGGATGGTGATGTCGGGGTTAAAACCTACACAATTTATACGAATGGCCATACATAAGATGAAACATACAAACTTATATATGGCCACACTTACGCCGAAACCCACTCTATATTAAGATAATTTATACTAGCCATTCATAAGCTAAAATCTACAGTGTTTCTTTCTAGGGCGGGGGAGGGGACAGAAAATATAATTTATATAGAATGGACCCCCCCTGCTCCCGGAGAGTTTAGTCCGCCCCGCCCCTCGCCCCCGAAAAAAAGGTTGCCTACAAACTGTATACCCTACCTATACCCAAGCTAAAATCTACAAACTGTATACCCTACCTATACCCAAGTTAAAATCTACAAACTGTATACCCTACCTATACCCAAGTTAAAATCTACAAACTGTATACCCTACCTATACCCAAGTTAAAATCTACAAACTGTATACCCTACCTATACCCAAGCTAAAATCTACAAACTGTATACCCTACCTATACCCAAGTTAAAATCTACAAACTGTATACCCTACCTATACCCAAGTTAAAATCTACAAACTGTATACCCTACCTATACCTAAGCTAAAATCTACAAACTGTATACCCTACCTATACCCAAGTTAAAATCTACAAACTGTATACCCTACCTATACCCAAGCTAAAACCCACAGGCCTGATTAGGACAACTCTTAACAAGCCCAAACATTCCCACAAAGACCTGTAAACACTACTCAACTATTGCTCTGACTAATCTCTTGTTCAGCGTTCCCAGGTATTGTTCGGGCATTGGCATTTTAACTAGAAGGAAAACAAATGTTTGCCTCTTTATTTTTTTATTTTTTATTTTTTTTTTATAAAAAAAAACCCACAACATAAATTAAATTTCGACCTATGATGAGTTATAGATCAGAAGCTGATATGTCAAAAAAAAAAAGTTTCTTATACCATCAGACAACCTGGTCCTCACTTTTTAAACATATAAATATATAGGGTGGTGGCTCCAAGGGGATGGGGGGTAGGGACGGATATTTCATGTCTGGTCTAATATACACACCACGACAAGTGTGATCAGACAAAACCAATGCTTTAACTAATACAAATTGTACTAGGTTTTAAAAATGTAAGTGGTAAAATGTTAAGTTATTAGACGTGTTCACGTTGGATTATTTTTTTTGTTGTTTTTAAGTTTCCGGTAGTTTAAATCTTATTCCAATTGCAGCGCCATCGCTACTTAAGGTCGGACTCACGATTCGGCTCCAACTAGATAAAGCCCAACCTGGGGTGAATACCCCCTACTCGTATTTGGTACGCCAATTTACATGCGTATTGTTAATTAACATGGAATATTTAAAACAAATACATGCAGATTTTAATAAGCGATTTTGCGGTAAAGAATGATAAGCAAAGAGAGCACTTACTTTCACTGATTCGATCCTTCAAGGACTTGGGTGTAGAGGTCGTACTGGGCTTGCCGTCAGGGGTGACAGGGGCAGAACTCTGGGCGTAGGTTGGCGTGGGGGTGCTCTCCCCCGTCGTGGTCGGCACCTGCGCCTGAACACTGGGCTCGGCCTCCACCTGGATCTGAACCTCCGCCCTCGGCTCGGGGAACGGTTGCGCCGCCGCCACGTCCACGGAGGATCCGTCCTGGTAAGGAGCCACTTCCGGTCCAGTCGCGTCATCGTCTTTCTGTCCATGGTCGTAGTCCTGGTCGTAGCCTTGTTCCTGGTAGTCTTGTGGCTGTTCCAGGCTAGTGTCCCCTTCCCCTTCCTCTCCGTCTTGCTCGCCTTCGTCCATATCGATCTCTTCTTCATCCTGGGTCTCCGGCTGATGTAGATAACCTTCATCAGCGATGCCGTTGGGGTGGAATTTACTTCCGTTCTGCCTTCCGTAATTCTGTTCCTCTGTATCCATTGTTCCTCTTTTATTTCCTTTCGCACAACTTTTGCCTTTGAAAAATGAAATTTATTTATATTTTCATACGTTTTATATTTTCACTGATACACACTTTTTTTTTACCTCAAGGATATTCTCATATGCGTTTTGGAAGCTTCACTGAGAAAACTGGAAGGCAGACAAAATGGAGGGAAAAGTCTTTATAACCGCCAGGTAAAAATATTGATCAGATGATAGGTAAACTACAGGTATGTTTGCTTTTTAAATCTGGAAGCTGTTTGATGTCTTGATGAAAAAATGTTGAGATTTTGATATATCCCATCAGAAAAAAACAACAACCAAACTCACTGAGTAGCAGTTAGAGGGAGAAAAACAGATGAAAAAGCAAATTGTCGTTATGAGTACACGCTAATGTTAATTAACGTTAAGGAGGGTTTTATTGTATTCTAATGATGAGCTAATAAAACATCATTATTAGGTCTGCCGGCAGACCTAATAAAGACATCATTATTAGGTCTGCCAAACATCTACGTTAAGATCCCCAAAACTGTCAGTATAGAGAATTAGAACAATACTAGAATACCCGTCATCCGTTGGATAACTGTGGGTTTCGGGGGTCATCCATCAAAAAACATCACGTCTGTCACTCAGAGGCATAGCGACCCTTCCCGGCGCCCGGGGACAAAGTTTTCGATTTGAACCCCCCCCCCCCCCCCCCCCGCAAGATTTCGATTTGACCCCCCCCCCCCTCAAACTTTTGATGTGCACACCCCCACCCCCACTCAAACTTTCGATTTGAACCCCCCTCAACCTTTCAATTTATTTTTCCAAACCATTTTGGCGCCCCAACATATGTCTCCCCCTTCCCCCATCCACCTCCCCCGCCTCCCCTTCCCCCCCCCCCCGCCTCCCCTCCCCTACCGTCCCCCCCCCCCTCCTCGCTACGCTACTGCAGTGTCACTTATCGTCACAAAAACCAGACCCCACATTCAAAAATATGTTTTTTATCTTTTAAAAACACCGTAAACACCGATTTCGGACTATCCCTTCATATACTGACGTCACATGTGACCTACTCAACTCTACTTCACCTGCCCAGTGTCCCGCCAAGTCTAAGACAACATGTATTTATCGTTTAAAAAACGATTCCAGCCGAGCATGTCTCTGACCACACTATCCTTTCATATGCTTAGGACAAAGAAACAGATGTGCTCTACTTCACCTGCCCTGTATCTTGCCAAGTTCAGATAGGCAACTTTATCATTCACATCTAAAAAAAAAAATTGAAAAAAAAATTTCATCGACATATTGGTCTAGAACCCATGCCACCTCCATGTGAGCCGACTACGCTACAAGCTTAGCTATTTACTCGTGACGTCACAAGTGAATTTTAATACTATACTATGCGTCTCCTTATGCAACTTGATTTACGCGGATAGATTCTAGATCTAGATCTAAGTCTAGTAGTACTAACTTTCAAATTAAATTTTATCTTAAATTAGCCAAACAAAGATTTATATAAAATAATTAAGGCCTGAAAAAGATTCTAGATGTAGAATTTACATTGAGTCTAGTGACCTACATCTAGGCTAGATCTAGATCTAGATCTAGGCTAGATTCATAACTTTCCTTCGATAGCTGATCTTTAGATCTAGAGAAATTTATCGTAAAACTAAATGAAAAAGACAGTTGAAAATTGATATAAGTGTTGGAACGTAATAAATACAGCAAACGGACGTATTGTTTAAGTTATAGCCGGCAGAAAATTAGCTTTGTAACGCGTTAAACTTTTGAATGGGCCACAAAGTCTATGATGGAGTCCGCCATTTTTATTGTACAAAAAAAGTAAACACATCAAGGGACGTCACTATCCCCACAAAGTTTATTCAAAGTATTAACATTTTTAAAAAAATACGGTTAATTTAACAATGAATAAATCAATAAATCAATTAACGTCTTTAAATAAATTTGTGATTAACAGTCTGTCTTAAAACAAAATTTTTTCTCTACCTACATACTATTTTACAGCTTTCCACAATGAGTGCAACCATGCGAGATAGTCGATCAGGCAAACAAACAAACAAACAAAAAAACAAACAAAAAAACAAATACATATTCAAACATGTAAACAAACTTGACTTTTAGTAGTATATATATATATATATATATATATATATATATATATATATATATATATATATATATATATATTCGAAGTGACTACTCAGAAGAAGATTTTTCTCCCCAACGTCTCCACTTAGTCGGCAAAAGATAGCTCTGCGCATGTGCAGTGACCTATGGCTAGTGTCAGGGCTAGAATTAGGGATAGGGTTAGGGATAGGATTGGGGCTGGGGTTAGGGATAGGATTAGGGATAGGATTAGGGCTAGGGTTAGGGTTGGTGTTAGAGTTCTGCAGTGTTAATAACACGCATGCGCAGTACCATCGAAAACATCGCCGCGATGGCAAGTCGTAGTTTCTCTTCAATGCGCATGCGAATCTTATTCCGGATAGCATCGGCCATATATATTTACAAGCGTAGAAAAGAGTACATTTTATATTCAAAATATTAACTTCCCTCAGTAGCGAGAGATCCAAAATTAAATTAAAAAATTAATTTAAATTAAGTGCACAGACAATGCTGGAATCTTTGTTCAAGTATTGTGTCGTGTTGAGTTTAAAATTGCCTTATATTGTATGCATACAAGTACTTTTTTATTTGAAATTAACATATTCACATATTCTTTTATTTAATTAAATATGTTTATTAGTTTTAATTTAAAAAAATTAATTTACCTATTTACATTTTGTTTTTTATGGAATATTTTTAGTTGTTTAGTTAATTTTAGCGGATTATTTACATGTTGACTCATTTATTTCCCTTCTATTAGATTTACAAAGGGAGGTAAATACTATAACTGCTTTAAATCACTGTCGTCTTGATGTTTACTGTTACACCTGTTTATTGAAACAAAAGTATAACTTGAGGTTTGCTTTGCTGTAGTTTATAGGTAATTAAGAATTCCACTTAAATTTCAACTTACCATAATATGGATGTTTAAAATGGATAGCTTATATATATATATATATATATATATATATATATATATATATATATATATATATATATATATATATATATATATATATATATATATATATATATATATTATTGATAGTTAGGAGCTATGATAGTATGGACATTTAATATGGATTTCTAGTATGGCTTTTCAGTATGGGTTTTTGTTAGCATAGGGCAGGGGTCGGCAACCTTTTGATATATATATATATATATATATATATATATATATATATATATATATATATATATATATATATATATATATATATATATATATGTGTGTGTGTGTGTGTGTATGTAAATACATGTATATATGAGTATATGAGTATAGATATGAACTTTTTCTACGCGTGTATAGACAATATATATATATATATATATATATATATATATATATATATATATATATATATATATATACTTTTAGGAACATTTTTATATTCATGTGTGTGTGCGTGCAGCTACCTTTCAACCTAACTATCGGCCTAATAATAAAATTTTTGAATTTTGAATTCCGCGCGGACATATTGAGAAAGTATAAATAGCTAGCCTGGAATTAAAAATCGAAAATATCCAGGTAACATCAGACATGGATCCACGGATAAGATTAAGCTTGTCCATTTCTGGAATAAATCCTCACGCGCAAGGTTGGAGAGCGTGAGAAACGGTCAAATCTACGCCTTGCACGTGCTGAGGATTCAACCTTTCGAAAAACGGAGGTTGACCTACTTTGAGAAAAACCACGCTACTAATAAAAAGAAGAAAAAAAACGTATGGAAGACCGGGTTTACAGCTAGTAAAATAATTATTGGCATTTGTTTGTAAAAGTCGTGAATTTCCATGTACGATTGTACTCGCGTTTAGAAGTAAAGAAACAAATTAAATTTACTTAGTTGTGTATACATAATATAATAAAACTAGGAGAAATGATTACCTGCTAGAGATGTAGTAAAAACCTTGTCCTAGTTTATCACACGATGTGGGTTCGCCGCCACCTCAAGACCCGCAACAAGTCGAACTATAGTATTTAAAAAAAAATTGTGTCGGCACGGTAGCCGGTATTTGCCCCCTCACTCACAGTAGCCGGTATACGCCCCCCGCTTTTCTCGTGCTCCTCAAAACTTCGCTTCTAGTAGCTCACCTACAGCTCACCCCTGCCCTCCCCCCTCCTCCAACCCCTACCCCCACCCCCGACTTCCATGCTACTCACCGTATAGTTTTATTCCTTCGGTTTCTTCACTATCGTTAGTCTTTCGTTTCTCTAGTGATCGGAGATAATGAAAGTACAAGGATAAGGGTTGGTGGTGGGGGGTGGGGGGGGGGGGGGTGGGGGGTTCGAGGGAGGGAAAGAAATCGTGAGTGGGGTGGGGGGAATGAGCAGTCGAATACAGTAAAAAGGTGGAAATCTTAGCGTTCTAACTGGGGGGGGGGGGGATGGGGGGGGGAGTTTAGAAGATAGGGGTGGGTAGACGAGGTATGGTCTGGCTTGAAAGAAAAGAGATAAGGCTGGGCTAGTCCCCCCTCCCTCTCCCCCTTCTCCTCCCCCCACCACCCCACCACCTTTGTCTACTCCTGTAGATACTACGGCATCTCTCTTGGTACCACACGTGAAATAGATGAAGCCGACGTTTAGCCTTGAACATCCCCCCACCCCCCGTTGAGCGGCGTACACACAAAGCGTTGCGAGGCGTGGACTCCACCGAATCGAGCCTCGGCTCAATCTAACTCAATTGGCCAAAGATCAGCGATAATTTTAGGGGGAAAACAAACAAACAAACAAACAAACAAACAAACACACCACTACCAATAGAAATACCACAATTTTTTTAAAAGGCTTAAACATAAATCTGGTGCAAAGTTGTTTTAAAAAATCTAAAAAAAAATTAAAAATCCTAAAATTAAAATAAATCACGGATTAATTAACTACTAAATGTAATACAGATCATTGTGATGATAGAGACTGCAAAGTAAAACTAACGCATCCATTTCAGCAGTTAACAGTCAATAGGGCAGGTGAAGTAGAGTTCATATTTGTGATGACGGTGACTGTTGAAATTAAAATTACGTGTACGGTGGTTCTTTTATATTACTCGCAAGTTACGTTATGTTAGTTTATGTAAAATGGCTTGCATGGTAAGTTATGAGCCAGTTTATATGATTTGCACGTTAAATTATATGCTAGTTTAAGTTATATGGCTTGTATGTCATATGGATTAAAATATTGAATGATTTGAAACCTACACAAGCTGCAGTGCTATAGCTACCCAGGGTGCGATCATGAATCTGAGCCTCTTCTGTACTGATTATTATACTAATAAAAGTGGCACCTAGATGGGGCTGCCCCCCCCCCCCCTCCTCCAATTACTAGCCTCAACTTCGTCACATTGTAATTGTTATATGTGTATTAATAATCACAGAATTGTTACCTCTATTAAAACATACACATAACTTTACCCTAACTCTATTCTGTGTAAAGTAAAGTATTTCCAAAACAAATCGAGAGTACCGTGTTTGAAGTCTAGATTTTTCTGTTATTCCTTCCCTTCGTTTTATAGGTTCATAATATTAACGCTACAACGGTGAAAAAAATTCATTTATTATTGTAGTTCTGACGAATAACAACACAACCCCTCCTGGCATGTTTATAAAGATCCAGGTTTTTTTCCTATTTGAGCCAAACTTATCGTTTGCGGTATCGACATCTCGCGTTTGGCGTTATGGTCTGAACTAGCTTGTTTTCCCGTCTCTCTGCTAGGCTTCCAATGTTGTGTGGTTTTTGGGAGAAAGCAAAAGCTACGCAGTACAGGAGGGGGGGGGGGGGGGGAGATAAGAGAAGGTGAAGAGATAGAGAGAAGGGAATAGAAGCATAGAAAATAAATTTGGAAAATGTGTCGGAATAAAAAAAAAAACACGTTGAAGATGTCCTGTTTTATTTCAATTTTAATTCTGAACAGTTAATATTATATAGATGTAACTGGGGTAGGCCTAACTACCAGTTACAAATGATAACGAACGAGAAGCCGAGACACAGTGTTGGTCTGATGCAACCGATAACAGGTGGCTTATTGGGTCGGGCTGATAACAACCTCAAAGCCAACGCGTGCTATTTTGGGAAACGGTATTCAGACGGCCTGTCAACTTTGATGGATAGGACGCAGATGTTATTTTACGGTCTGTACGTTTGAACTACGCAACTGGTGGTCGGAGATCGAGTACAAGTATCGATTACGGAGGAATACAAGTACGGGGACGAGTACGGATACAAGGCATAAATAGGAGGGCACGGCAGGACTCGTTCTCTCTCTTCCCGTTTCAGCGAGCTCTCTTCCATCTTCATCGCTCGCTTAGATCAGTCAGTCTGTGTGACTATGTCAAGTCGGTTATAGAACGGGTTAGCCGTATTGTGTTAAGGAGGATTATAGACATGTGGATTCAGTTATATAAAGCCTAGTGAAGGACTGTTAGGGGTCAGTTGATTCAGACTATTATTGAGAAGCATTCCTGTTGATTTATTGTGTTATTATGAAGCATTTCTTGATTCATGTAATAAAGGATCAATAGCGAACCTGCATCTTGAGTATCTATACTGTGGTCAATGTTGTCTAGAATGAGTGGTTAAACTCGTTAACACGTGGCACTACAGGCAATTAGGTCTCATTACATGTGGCGTTGCGAGCATGGTAACTGTTGGCTCGTTACAATTGGCGTTGTCGGCAGGATAAATGTTCGCTCGTCACAATTGGCGCTGCGATCAGGATGAATTCAACTAGACTTGCCGTTTAAGGCACCTATAGTCAACCTTGTGCATAACTGTGTTTAGTGTGTGTGTGAATTCGGACATTCAGGAACTGTGAAAATTGAGGAAGGAGGAAAAATTTTTCATACACACACGGTAAGAAAGAACTCTTTTTTTTTAGTACTTAAGGAAGAAAATGTCTACTCTGGACGAGAAGCAGACCCATATAGTGGTCCTACCCAGAGAGTCCCATATTAACAAATTTTACGGGGACGGAGACCCAACTTTAACCAACAGGTTCAGTGAAGAGGTCAAAGCGGCCTGGGCCTCGAGACATATGTCACCAGAGGAAAGATTAAGACTGCTGATGGGTAGTATAGGTGAAACGGTCAGGGCAGAGGTTAAGTGCCACGATAGGACCGTCCAATCAGATCCAGATAAGGTGCTGGATCTGATTATGGAGACCTTTGGGGAGAGACGGTCGGGAGTGCAACTGCTATCGGGATTCGTGGGCTTAAAGCAGAGAATGGCGGAGAGTGTGATGGAGTACTCACACAGGATGAACAGGGCCTTTGATTTGGTAAAGGGCAAATCACCGGACATTGATGTACGCCTACTGAGGGACCATTTCATCGAGGGGCTAGCAACCCCGATCTTAAGGAGAGAGTTGAAGGAGGAGGTCCACAGAGACCAGCAGTTGACCTTCCTTCAGGTCAGGAACTCAGCGATCCGCAGGTCCGAGGATGAGGACCAATCGAACTGTTCGGTGGACAAAGTCTCTGTGCCTGAACAGAGACAATCCCCACCCACAGGGGCCGACACGATGGAGACCATGATGGCTCAACTGTTGGCCCACCTAGAGAAGGTTGACCAACGCTTGAAGTGGTTGGAAAGCAGGTCAACAGCTGAGAATCAGGAAAAGAACGGGACAGAACGGGGACGGGTTGGACGGCCGCGTCCTGCCAAGCCATCACTCCAATGGACGGCAGACGGTCGACCAATTTGTTTGTCTTGTTCACAACCCGGACATATGGCACGGTACTGCCAGGGAAACGGTCGTCCTCTGTAAGGCAGGGCCAAGCTACAGAGGGGCGAGGTTATGGCCCAAGAAGCAAAATGATGGGAGTCTGTCCCGAAATGGTGATTACGATTGGGGACATCGCGGTGAAGGCAATTGTGGATACAGGCTCCCAGGTGACGACAATCACGGAAAATTTTTACACCAAATGGATGAAAGGAAAAGACCATAGGTTGAGGTCTGACACAGGCATGCGCCTGACGGCAGCTAATGGACTAACCATTCCATACTGTGGTTATTTTCTGGCGGATGTCGTGGTGGCAGGACATAGGTTGAAGCAGGTTGGGGTGTTCGTTACGAAACACAACCTAGAGACAAATGTGTCAAATATACCTTGCCTGTTGGGCATGAATATTCTTGGCCAGTTGCCAGAATTTCTTACAAATATTGTCGGATCGACCACACCAGGTCGGGGATCCAAGTTGGCCAGGTTTGCCAAGACCAGAGGAAGGACAGCAGTCCCGGCAAACACGGTCAAGGCAATCACATTAAAAATTGGTGATAGAAGCGTGAATGGTGATGTGATGATAGAACCATGTGGCGCCGCACTGAGGGCAGGCGTCGTGTTACTGCGGACATACACATCAGCGGAAAACGGACTAGTTCAAGGGTTGGTAGCAAATGTTTTGGATGAAGAAATTTTTATACCGCCTAACACTCTGGTAGGAGTACCACAGAACGTCGAGGTACAAAGGTCGGCACAGTGCATCGAACTGATCAATACCAGTAGTAATGAAGTAACAATTAGGTCGGTCAATGTGACGGCCGAGGTGAAGAAAGAAGATGGCCGATCATATACATTCCCGGAAACTGAGGACCCAAAACTAAATGAATTGCTGAAGAAATACAGTGATATATTTGCCTCGTATGAGGGTGATTTGGGGTACACGGAAGTAATAAAACACCAGATACCCTTACTACAAGACAAGCCGGTGGCGCAACCTTATCGAAGATTGCCACCAAGTCACTACTCTGCGGTGAAAGCACACCTGAACGATCTACTAAAAAAGGGAATTATTACAACCAGTACGAGCCCATATGCGGCACCGATTGTAGTGGTAAAAAAGAAGTCGGGGGAGATAAGACTGTGTTGTGATTACCGGAAATTGAACAATATCACAAGAAGGGATGCATTCCCCTTGCCTCGTATTGATGAATGTCTTGATGCGTTGGGGGGAGCAAGATTTTTTTCTACCTTGGATTTGGCCAGTGGCTACCACCAAGTGGCCATGCACCCCAACGATCAACATAAAACTGCATTTATTTCTCCACTGGGACTGTACGAGTGGACCCGTATGCCGTTTGGTCTAACTAATGCACCTGCTACATTCCAGCGAGTAATGCAGAGTGCTATGAGTGACTTTCTATTTCAAATAATGTTGGTGTATTTGGATGATATTCTAGTTTACTCAAAAACTTGGGAGGACCATCTAAAAAGATTAGAACAAGTGTTTCTCCGTCTTAGGGAGATAGGAGTAAGGCTGAACCCAGACAAATGCTGCTTTGGTTTGAAATCGGTACATTTTTTGGGTTACGTGATTTCGTCGGATGGCATCGCCACTGACCCAGATAAAATTGCAGCTGTTAAAGAATGGAAACAACCAACAACTACGGTAGAGGTCAGGTCATTCTTGGGCTTTGCTTCCTATTATAGAAAATTTGTGCCGGGTTTTGCAAAAATTGCCGCACCATTGCATGACTTGGTAAACAAAATGACAAAGAAACACAGTAAGGAGAAAAAGAAAGGTAAAACACAACTGATAGGTGAATTATGGACTGATGAATGCCTGAACTCGTTTAAGCTCTTGAAAAAGGCTTTGACAGAGGCGCCGATATTGGGATACGCGGACTTTGACAAACCATTTCGGCTAGAAATTGACGCCAGCTCTAAAGGTCTGGGAGCTGTGCTATCACAACAACAAAAGCAAGGTTTCAGGGTTATTGCTTATGCCAGTCGAGCTCTGAAGGAATCAGAGAAGAACATGACAAATTACAGCGCCATGAAACTAGAACTTTTGACATTAAAATGGGCTGTGACGGAAAAATTCAGGGACTATTTATTAGGTGCTAAATGTGTGGTATACACTGACAATAACCCCTTGAGTCACCTAAAGACAGCAAAGTTGGGATCCATCGAACAGCGATGGGCAGCAGAATTGGCACTCTTTGACCTAGAGATAAAATATCGCCCGGGGCGGTCCAATGGCAATGCGGACGCCTTATCAAGGAATCCTTACGAGAAACCGGGTGATGAGGAAGAAACGCTGACAGGAATATGTGAGGTCAGAGCGTCAACAGATATCCCTCATGGGGTACAAGTGATGCAAAACGGGCAGACCGGGGTGGAGCACATATCCACGGAACCCGAACATATGGACAGTAGTGATTTTAATTGCCTTAATCACCAAAAGATAAGAGATGCCCAGAGAACGGATAGTGGCTTACAACCGCTATTGAAACACGTCCAGGAACAAAAATTCCCAGGAAGGAGGGAAAGAGAACAATTTGGTCGAGAAACAAAGAAAATACTGAGTCAGTGGAACCGTCTCAGTATAAAGGATGGTGTTCTCATGCGGAGAATTCATGACCAAATTGATGGCACAATACACCAGGTGGTGGTGCCGGGACAGTTAAGAGAAGAAGTGCTAAGGTTGGCACATGACAGGGCAGGACACCAGGGGCAGGACAGAACCCACAAAATATTACGACGGAGGTGTTACTGGCCCAATATGGAAATGGAGGTCAAACGCCATTGTGAGGCTTGTGTGAGGTGTCAGCATGCGAAAATGCCAGTTGTCAAAATGAGACAGCCATCAGGACACCTACTAGCGACAAAACCACTAGAGATTGTGGCTATGGACTTTACGTCGTTGGAGCAATCATCGGATGGGACGGAACATGTGTTGGTAATGACTGATGTATTCACCAAATGGACGGTGGCGGTGCCCACGCGAGATCAGACCGCCAAAACAGTGGCAAAGGTCTTATTACAACATTGGTTCATCAAATATGGCATACCAAGACAATTACACTCTGACCAAGGAAGGGCTTTCGAGTCAGAAGTAATTAACCAACTGTGCAGCCACTACGGGATCAACAAATCTAGAACAACCACATTTAATCCGAAAGGAAACGGACAGTGTGAACGGTTCAACCGCAGCATGCATGATTTGCTGCGTACGCTAGAACCTGAACAGAAAAAACGTTGGCCTGATTTTCTCCCAGAGTTGGTATATCTATACAACTGCACACCCCATGCCACAACCGGCTTTACGCCATACATGTTGCTGTTCGGACGAGAGGCTCGACTCCCTCTTGATTTGTTCCTAGGAAAAAGGGAGAGTATGACTGGCTCATACACCGCACTGGAATATGTGAATGAACATATGAGAAGAATTAGAGAAATGTACAGGGTAGTACAGGAAAGACTAGAACATGAATCTCGGCGAAGGGAACCGCCGATACAGACGAAGGACCCGCCACTCAAACTGAATGACAGGGTATTACTGCGTAGCCACCCGTTAGGCAGAAACAAAATCCACGATCTCTGGGGACAGGAGATATGGCAAGTCGTGGAGATGCCTAAAGCAGCAGGTGGCCCCTTTAAGATAAGACCCATCGATCACGCCAAACCGGATCGGTGGGCGAATATTGCTCAATTAAAGAAATATTGGAATAGGCAAGAAGAGCAATTACACACAGAGAAACCCAAGACAATTAGGGAACCGGAAGTTATAACGGAAATTCACATACCCATTCCGGAACCATATCACCATCAACAGAACAACAGCGATACGCAAGGGGAGGATACCGGCAACAATGAGGATCCCGGTCCCTCCAGAAGCAGAGAGACAGTAGACCATCAGATAAGTGGTCCGCGGAGAAGTTTAAGGAACAGAAGGAATACGAAATTTTTTGTCAGCAACCATCAATTCTTTCATGGTCGCGCTGGTATGAAAACAGACTGTTCAAAGAGCTATAGAAGTGAACTGGTGAAGGCACCAAATGGAAAGGGTGGATGTGAATTCTAGAACTGTTTTGTGTCTCAGAAAGATGATGTAGACACAGTTGATATGTGAAATAGGTAGAACTGTCAATCGTATACGAATGGAACGTCGTGGACAGTGAGTAGAACAATAGATTTTTTTTTTTTTTTACGACTGTGCGATTGACTTTGGAGGAGTGCACCTGCCAGGCGTTGTTTGTGGTTGAAAACACACAAAAAAAGCAGGGGTGGATGTAACTGGGGTAGGCCTAACTACCAGTTACAAATGATAACGAACGAGAAGCCGAGACACAGTGTTGGTCTGATGCAACCGATAACAGGTGGCTTATTGGGTCGGGCTGATAACAACCTCAAAGCCAACGCGTGCTATTTTGGGAAACGGTATTCAGACGGCCTGTCAACTTTGATGGATAGGACGCAGATGTTATTTTACGGTCTGTACGTTTGAACTACGCAACTGGTGGTCGGAGATCGAGTACAAGTATCGATTACGGAGGAATACAAGTACGGGGACGAGTACGGATACAAGGCATAAATAGGAGGGCACGGCAGGACTCGTTCTCTCTCTTCCCGTTTCAGCGAGCTCTCTTCCATCTTCATCGCTCGCTTAGATCAGTCAGTCTGTGTGACTATGTCAAGTCGGTTATAGAACGGGTTAGCCGTATTGTGTTAAGGAGGATTATAGACATGTGGATTCAGTTATATAAAGCCTAGTGAAGGACTGTTAGGGGTCAGTTGATTCAGACTATTATTGAGAAGCATTCCTGTTGATTTATTGTGTTATTATGAAGCATTTCTTGATTCATGTAATAAAGGATCAATAGCGAACCTGCATCTTGAGTATCTATACTGTGGTCAATGTTGTCTAGAATGAGTGGTTAAACTCGTTAACACGTGGCACTACAGGCAATTAGGTCTCATTACATGTGGCGTTGCGAGCATGGTAACTGTTGGCTCGTTACAATTGGCGTTGTCGGCAGGATAAATGTTCGCTCGTCACATATATATATATTTTTAAAACAGCTTATCAAATACCAAAAATGAATTTTGATGATGGTTATATATAACGGTAAATTGAGTGAAACTAAAGATTTGAAAAGTGCTTGTTGATTGATCTTTCGCATGATCAAAATATTACGATTAATTCATTGATGTAACTAGTAACAAATATCAACTCCTTAAAGTTTCACGACGATCGAATGATCGGTGTCAATCCGCAATCGACTTTTTTTTTAAATACCGTATATAGAGAAGAATCGAATCACGCCCTGCCGGGGCGCCAACCCTGAGGATTTGAAAAAACGTTTTTCGCAGAAACCTTCCCAGGTGTATTCTCAACATTTTCCCAAAGTTTCATGGCGATCGGATGAAAGGTGTAGTAATGCTTAAAGGAAAAACAGACACACACAAACACACATGCATATATATATATATATATATATATATATATATATATATATATATATATATATATATATAACCCAAATCCCGAATCAATATCATAATACTGAAATAAAAATGGCGGTGGCTCTTTAAAAGCTGGGAAATTTTATAAATTGTAAATTTTTGGCCTTCCGTCTCAAAAGGTTGCCGACCCCTGCCCTATGCTAACAAAAACCCATACTGAAAAGCCATACTAGAAATCCATATTAAATATCCATACTATCATAGCTCCTAACTATCAATAACCCAAACTACCAAACTAGAAAGTCATAGTAACAAAAAAATAAAAAAAAAAAAAAAAATACAACTAATATCAGAATAACCATGACAATAAAATCTCCATACAAACAAAAAAGCCAGGCTCACAAAAAAATAGCCAGACTCCCAAACCCCCAGTAAAACTGCACCCGCTGATCCCGAACCCCCTACATCCACGGCCGCCGAGCACGCCATGACCCCTTGCAGTAAACACTATCACATTCTCCAATGAATCGCTTTTTTTTATGTTCGCTTTAAAGAGTTCGCCTGCTTTACATCTGAATGTTCGCCAGCGTAACAGTCGGTGCACACACAACATATAACTCAATTAACTCGGGAGGGAGGGGGGGAAGTGAGTCTTTTATTCTGTTGCTAAGATTCTTAGCGTAAGATGTCATTTACTAACTACTCTATACTCCCTTAAACAATCATTTATTCTTATCGTAAAGAAAACATTCTCTTCTAAACAGTTTTTTTTTTGGAAATGCATAATTTGTAAATACCGCTTCAAATATGGTGACAAATGTGGCTTTAGTTTTAAATAATTTTTGGGTTTCCCAGAAACTATTAATAGAATATATATTATACAAATCGCCGTCTATTTTGAAACAAGTTTAAAAAACAACAAAGTTAACAATTATACTATAGTTGTGCGAGTTGATGTTTTGAAATAACATATCCTAATGGGCATCGAGCATATACATAACAGTAGGGGATATTGGAGTGGTTCCTTTGTCCTTTGTTTATATTGTGTTTAAAATAGTGAGGTTAATGACTTAGATATTTTTTAAATAACACTTTTGTTTATGTCCGTTCAAATTTTGTCAACATTTCTGCAATTCAATTCAATTCGTGGTTTAAGTTTTATTTCCTAAATATTACCTGCGACTTTGTGTATTTGAAATGTGAGAGAGGATAGGAACATCTGACATTTTAAAATATCATTTAAAAATTAAAATATCGACGGGTTGGTGTAATTTCTGAAATGGTAATGTGACATAATAGGGGGTGGGATGCTGATGGTGGGATGGCAGAGCGCTCATCTGCTAACCCGAAAGTCTCGAGATCGAATCCAGGGATAGAGTCCGTTGGACGACCATGAACTCACACATCTCCGATGATTACCTGAATTACGTTGGGGAATGTACAGGCGGCTGTCAGAGAAACAGATAAACTCTACTTCATCTGCCGCATGAACTGTCAGGTTCAAAAGGGTAACTAATATTTTGGTGTCTTGTTTTTCGTGTTACATAACATGTGCACAATAGGGCTTATAAGTCTACGGTCTCTAAATCTACTAGCTGTATAGTACGAGAACGAGAAGTTGTGACCTACTTACAAGCCCTATTACTTTGGTTTAGTTGAATTGTCAAAGTTGAATTGTGAATTAGCAATACAGCCCCCACCCTATTCGCAAACAATGAAATAATTACAATAACCAAACATTCACCATATTGAACATCAAAACCACACTCACAAAATTATGTCACGTCTTATACAGAAATCGGACATCGATAATTTTATCCGGATCTTTCTAGTTACTTTGCACTTGTATGGCAAATTAACATTTTGCTCATTTGCAAACTGGATTGTGAAGTATCTTCAAACAATTTTAAACATTATTTTTTTTTAAACTTAAGCACTTGTTTTGAAAATTAATTTTAATTTTCTATGATAGAGACAAGAGGCGAAAACAGCTGGGCTCACATGGGCACAAATTAAGGGAGCAGCCCAAAACCGAGTCCGCTGGAAATGTGTAGTTGCAGCCCTTTGCTCCCCAGGGGCCACACAGGAATGATGATGATGGTGATGATACAGACATTGACATGCAGAAGTTATGCGTATAAAGACTTAGAACTAAGACACCCAGGTTTCCGCTTTTGGGCATTGCTTGCTGTACCAAAGGATTTGGAGGAATTCTGTTTTTTAATGATTTTTGTCATTTAAAAGTCGCTATCGTGCTAGATGGGATTAACGCTAATAATAGATTATAAGATTAGAGTATTTTACCGAGTCTATGATTGAAAGATGTAATGAGTACGTGTGGGCTTAGTGGGCAAGCCCACAGCTAGGTCAACGCTGGATTATATGTAGATAACGCTAGACAACAGCTAGACTACACTAAAGCATCGCTAGACCAATGCTAGACTATAGTTAGACCAACGCTAGACCAGAGCTAGAACTATGCTACGCTATAGCTAGACCAACACTAGATCACAGCTAGACCACACTTAATATAAACTATAGACTGTAGTAATACCAAGGCTAGACCATAGCTAGATAGACCAATGCTAGATCACAGCTAGACCAACGCTAGGCTATAGCTAGACCACACTAGACTAACGATAGACCAACGCTGGACCATAGCTAGACCAACGCTAGACAACAACTAAAACACAGCTGAAACTTTAGACTATCGCTAGACAGCAGCTAAACTAACGGTACATCACATCTAGATTACAGCTAGACCACCACATCCCAGTGTATGTAGTAATTTCGGGTATAAATCATTAACTCTAGCACACATGATTTACCATTGCCAAAAAAACATTCTGGAAAATTTGTCAGCCTTGATTTATGTTTAGGTTATGTTTGACTAAAACAACTCAATCTTAACCCACCCCCTCCGCCCCATCAACAACCCCCCTCGTCTTTATAACCCTAACCCTCCCCCACCCACAAACATTCCTAACACTCACCCTGCCCCTATATTCCTTACCCCCCCCCCCCCCCCCAACACATCTCTCTTAACAGTAGCAGTAAGTTCAAGAACTCACCCCATCTCCTCCATCGCTCCCCCCTCCCCCCTAACCCCCTTGTGTCAAAGCAAAGTCTGCCCAGGTCACAAGATAACGCTCAGATTTGGGGGGTAAACATACGATACCGGACACACTTTTGACTGCAAACTTTAAACCAGTGCTGATAAGGCTTTCGTCCCGGCCTGAAGTTGAACGCCGCTACCTAAAGACTGCCCCACTGTTTGATGGTCTTTGACATGAAAATTTGCCAATTTAGTTCAGCCTTTGGCTACACGACTTGAAGATTTGATCCCACTGTGTGATAGTCTTTGACATCAACATTCGCCAATTTAGTTCAGCCTTTGGCTACACGACTTGAAGATTTGAACCAGGCAGCGACAGTCGAGGATAAAGCATTCGAACAGTATTCAGCTTGAAGATTACACTTGGAAACAACCGCATAGGCCTAACAAACTCAGAAAACTAACATTTTGCCGAACATACAAAGTCTCTTATGCGTACGAATGTATAATAATATGCAAAATGGAGTATATATATATATATATATATATATATATATATATATATATATATATATATATATATATATATATATATATATATATATGTTACGGTCAAAGCCCGAAGTGCGGCCAAACCCCGGATTGGCCGGCCAATGCGCGGATTGGCCGGCTCTCTTGGCCAAAGCCCGAAGAACTTAGAACTAAGATCGTATTTCGTACATTGGCCGGCCAATGCGCGCACTGGCCGGGACGTACTGGCCAAAGTCCGAAGCGCTTAAACTTGACAGCGTATTTTGTACATTGGCCGGCCAATGCGCGCATTGGCCGGGATGTCCTGGCCAATGTTGTATCTAGACTAAGTTGTGATCGCGTTTTAATTATTCTGGGTGCGGTTTCATTGTGAGTAACGTATTGTTTAGCTCTTGTTTGTATAGCATTCTATATGCAAGGCGACATGAATCAAAAGGGCCGTCAGACCAAGAGACAGACATAGCAGATGGCTGTCAAAAGAAAAAAAAATGTAAATCCATGTTAGTTTCAATATATGGGCTACAACTGTATGTGACAGCCTCCTCCATGATGACGAGGTGAGACAATCATCAAAGAACAAAAGACAGTCGGCGTCACCGACCACGTGCAACAAGACGGAACGTTCAAAAGACTTTTCCGCGTTCCTAGATGTTCAAAACATGATGATGACATGGATGCAAACAAATGAATCAGCTCATTGGGCTGAGAGTCTCAAATTCATTCAATTTATGAAAAATCGTTCTTTTCATCAAGGAATCCAACAATCACCATACGAAGCCTTGTTTGGATGCAAAGCAAAAGTGGGACTTAGCACTTCAAATCTACCAAGAGAGGCTCTCAATAAAATAGCTACTGAGGAAGATCTTGAGAACATTGAACAAGAAATAGAGGTTGCCATAAATGCAACTACATCCTCAGCTCACACATCTACTGCCTTGGCGGAACGTCCAGACCAGTTGCGTGACAATAATGTGGCTAACAGATTCTGTATAGTTTGTGAAAAACATTGTAGTGCAGCTCATTCTTGTGGATCATGTGGCAAAGATGTCCATGCTATTTGTGGAGTACCCAATGAAGAAGACGAAGGTTACGGAGGGAACATTACCTGCAGATTGTGTCACAACAAACAAGACGTCATGGAACACAGGTCAGCAGCTCATACTGGCTTGCAAAATCAAGGTGCTAAGATGCTTAAAACATCAAATACAAAATTTAAAGATGGTGAAGTGGGTGACAATGTACGCATCCGTGTTCCAGATGTTGACAGAGGTCGCGGTGATCCCCGAAGCGTGATTGCAGTTGTCATGAGCGTCGAGGGCGGTTTCTACAAATTAGGAACCGAACATGGTGTTCTAAAACAACTGTATGCTAGAAGTGAGTTTTCAATTCTTCACGAAAAACTGCTCTTATTGTCGTCAGTTGGCACTGAGGAAAAATCACTACGAACCATCGCATCTTCATCGCATCTTCACAATCATTGACTGGGGGCCAAGGCTACAATCGCTGCAATTGCACAACCAAGTGTACAACAAATCGCTGCAAGTGTAAAAATAACAAGCTGCTATGTAATTCTAAATGCCATAAAAGTTCAACTTGTTGTAACAAATGATAATATTGATTGATTGAGACTATAGTACAATAAAAAATTTGAATGTTTCTGTCATTTACTTTAATTAATAATCAATAAAGACTTAATTTTATGATTCTACCGGCATAAAAAAAACAAAATCTGCTCATGATCTTCTAATTAAGACTTTGGCCGGTCCACCATGGCCAGTCCGCGGACTGGCCGGGACTGGCCGGCCAAAGGCCGAAATCAAGAGCTATTTCAGACTTTGGCCGGTCCACAATGGCCAGTCTGCGGATTGGCCGGCCAAAGGCCGAAATGAAGCAAAGTTTCGGACTTTGGCCGACCTATGGGAGGCGATATTGGCCAATGCGCGGATTGGCCGGCCAATCCTAGCATTGGCCGACTTCGGGCTTTGACCGTAACATATATATATATATATATATATATATGCACGCACTCACGCACACACATGTATATTCATCAAATAGTATGTCATACGTAATTAAGATAACGGATTGCTAATTAATTAAATCTATGTCACATAACATAGCTTTTTTTGGTCTTTGAGAAAGTAATTTGCAAGCGTTATGTATAAAGTAATAATATTACTTTATACATAAAGTAATATATAAAGTAATATATATATATATATATATATATATATATATATATATCAAAAAAATTTTTTCCCTCTAGCCACAAAATTTTTATTCGTTATCAACATTAAGGGTTTGTTTTCCCTTAAATTCAGCAAAAGGAACATGTGCCACTAGGGTGTACAGTCTGTGATTTGAATCCTCATCTTCATTGCGCATGCGTGCAAGACGAACACGTAACCTGTGAGGAACATGTCTAATGCCCTGGGACCAGATGTGCTTGTTCAGACGAATATCAATTCTAACATCAGGGGTACCCATCAATTTCTCAGCAAACTTGCGGATCTCCTTGATAGCTCTCAACAATTCAAACGAAGATAATGAGAAATAAATTTTTTAAAATTTTTTTTTAAATACTTTTATTTGCAATTAAAACAAGTACATCAACATCAAATTTTTTAACATAATTTTGAACACCAAATGAAAACGAAAGGTTTTGCAAATGTACATAATGAATATTTACATGATGTCATGTATTTGATTATAAAAAAATTGCAAAGGATGACAGTAAAAGGGGTGAAGGTCAAATGAAAGTGTCAGAAGTCTGGGTGGGGAGAGGAAAGGAAATTTTTCAGAGAGGGTCAATGGGACAGTGAAGCATTTTCTATGTAGGGAAACAACTTAAGTTGACTAGTTGAAAGGGTGTTGTAGTGGTCGCATTGAGTTTTCAAAAGGTTGCAGTGTGAAAGATGAGGGGAAAGAGACAAGATTTAGAACTTTAAATAAGTTCTGGATATTGATGTTGCGGTGGGTGGTGGGGTCGTTGGAACAGTTAAAGGGATTGTGGGGTTATCATGTCTGAGGGTAAAGTGGATAGAGGGGGAGAGAGGAGGGGGTAGATTTTTTTATTTTTTTATTTTTATTAATTTAATTGTTTTAAACATTTAAATCAGTAATAATAATATATTTGATAGATTTTACATAGCATCAAAGACATGAACAATGAACATCAATTGCATATATAATAATCAAAGGGAAAAATAAAATGGCATAAGAACTAGATTAAAATAAGGTGTGCAAACTAGGTTTCTCTTCACTGCTTAGTTTAGTGTGCTGCGGAGTCAAAAGTTCACACTGTAGTCACCCATGGACAGAAATAGAAACGACCGTGGGAGAAGTGTCTCTGTAATCACGTACTGATCTATCATTCCAAAACTTCCCATGACATAAAATTGACCCTTGGCAATGAGGGCACGCTACCTTGAAATGTCCGCCAGTCCGGTTGAGTGGGGGGGGGGGGGGGGGGAAGTGTATGTGTGTGTTGGGGGGGGGGGTTGAGGTGGGTATCTCTTTCTACCATTCAGGTTGTGCATTTTAAAACCCGGGAAACAGAAGACTGTTCTAATGTTAATTTACTTGGGGACTGATCGAGTGATGTTTGGCTTGAGACTGTCTAAATTAAAATTAATACTTTATTTATTTCTTTCCTGTATATTTTTTTTTCTCTCAGTTAAGTGAGAGTTCCCATCATGAGAAATAAAGAAGTGCAAAAAATATGTGGTAGAACAATCATTGGATTAAAATAGTGAATTTGGAATTTCATATCACTTACATTTGGATTACAGCTAATGGTTTTCTATTTACATTTCAGTAAATTTATTAATTGTAAATGTAAAAACAATATAGTTTAAACATAGCATCGTACGGGATTTCTAATACTCTTGGTTTATGTGATAATGAACAAACATACCCTTTTATATTAAGTTACTATTGATTTATTATGAATTTTAGGAAAATAAACTTCGATTATTTCCCCTTGTTATTTTGAATTTAATATTGGAAGAAGTGTCAACGTAAAGATTCTATTTCACATGTAAGGGGGGGGGGGTGGAAGCAGGCGAAATAGCAATATAAACCCTTGGCGTTGAAATATCACTTTTCTGTTTATATTGCTATTTCTATTTTACAACAGCTTTTTTTTTAGCAGTATGTCAACTTATTTTAGTATAAGCAGAGGCGTAGCGAGGGGGGGGGGGGAGGCATGTGACATTATTCTTCTCTTCAAAATCAAATCTATCACTTAGCATTTTAAAAAAGAGTAAATAAAATACAACTTTGACAATTTTCGCCAGTGAAATTTTAAATTCTAAATGCTTGAGCAGTCTTCTAAAACACAAAGATATTAAACAAACAAAAAATATGCAGAATGTGTCATTGGTATTAAAATGGTAATCTAGATTTAACTCTCTTTGGTCACATGATTAACATAACTTCAGCGCATGCGCTCGGCTGTCATTGTTACTTCTGCTACCAAGCGTCGAAAATGGCGGAGTCGTTGAGACGACTTGTAAATATTGGCACTTTTTCTATTCTCCAGGAAAAGTTGGAAAAATGGTCGAGTGATTACTACGTAAGTAATCAAATAAATAAACAATATTTTTTTGCTAAGTTATGCACATAATGTAATATTTATATTCTTATATTTTGCTAAGCGATTGAAAAGCCTGGTTGCTAAGGAGGGAAAGTTAGGAGCCAGTTTGGCTTTAGCGGCTTTGACACGTTCGAAAATATTAAGTCTAAAACATAAAACTTTTTTATAAATTATAAAAATTAAGGATACATTACAATATGTATTAAATAATGTAATTGATATAGATTTTTGTGGTTTTACAACAATATCCTATCAAAACTGTAGCAGATAATTTAAAATGCCGCCGAAATGAAAACTCGTCCAAACTCATTATTCATATTAGGCCTGTTCATAATCATTACATTTTTAACTCAAGCCAAATTGTAAAAAAAAAATTAAAGTGTCGGCTATTGACCAGTTAAAATTTACTGAACAGTCTGTGCGTTTAATCATTCCCCGTTATAATTAGGCCCTATTATTACTGATCTAAGGCTAAATTTATTTTATGAAAATGGAAACTGTCTTCTTAATTCATAGTATTTAATTATTTTTTAAGTTTTATGGATCATGCAAGATGTATTAATTATTATAACCTACAACATTGGTGGTGGGCGGTTTAACAAGACAATTAGTTATATTTTTATTAGTGAAGTAGGTGACCAAGAGCCTTGTTATCAAAAACTGTATTAAATAAATAACTTTCTATACTATGCTTTGATGCTACAATGGACATCAACGAGTTGACAAAAATCCTACCATCATTATTGTTGATATGGATAAAAATCATTTTTTTGTCATTTGTGTCTTCATAGCACCCATAAAAAATAAAACTTAAACTTGAAAAAATTCAGAAACTTAATATTAAAAAAATCAATGATATAAAAGTTGCAAACGCAGAGAGCTTGAATAATTTTTTATGTATTGAAGGCATTTTTATCAAGCCTAGATTATAACCTGCAGTTTGACTTACATAATCAAGCATCGATTGGCAGGGTCTTCCCCAATTTTATAGTAATTTTTACTTAAAAGTTTGCCAATAAAATAATTTTTTTTTTTTACTTTTTGAAACCACATGTCGTAGTTATGCTTTGTTTACATGTACATCTCCTGTGATAAAATCAAATTAACCAAATTGTTTTTGCCGTTTTAAAAAAAAAGTGTTTTGTTACCAAAAATTCTAATTTGTACCAGCAAATACATCCAATCTATACTAATGCCCTACAAATACTAGACAGTTATTAATTTAAATAACATCATAACTATTGTGAGCTCTACTGTCCAATCATGCAATCTCACTTTAATACTATACTTAATATTATTTAGATCTTAAATAATTTAGTTAACATTTCTATTTTATTGTGCAGAGTCCTATGTTTGATATGTTTGGGCCTAAGTGCAATAATTAAAAAAAGACACATAAAACAATCAGTGAAGTGCCCTATTGAACCTGATGGTCCATGGTGCAGCTGAAGTAGAGTTCACCTGTTTCAAATCTCTCGGCATGAAGGGATAGTGCAGTCAGCACTATGCCCAGTCACTTTTACTTTCCCTAATGTAAGTAAGGTAACCATCTGAGTTAGTTGGACTTAGGGACACTTTACAGATGTGAGAATGTGATTCGAAGTTGAAACAATCACGGACACGAACCCGGGATTCGAACTCGAAACGATTGTGTTAGCTATTGTATGCTCTACCATCAAACTGCGCCTTCCCATAAAATAGGACCCATATATAAGAGCTATATCCTTGAACCCTGCCCTTAATCTATCCTTAACTCTGACCCACAGCTGTAGTGGATTAATAAAAACTTAACACAATATTGCCTGCAGTATCAGAATTTTTACATGATCCCTTAATTGTAGAAGGGATCAGAAAGAAATTGAGTAGTACATAGTCTATATACTTTTTAAAATGTCCTGCTTTTACTCTGGTGTTCTCTGTTTAATATGTACATGTTATCAGTATCATTTTTACATTTAGTCTATATAATTATTTAATATCGTTCTTTTATGATGGTGGTCTCTGTTTAATATTTACATTTCATCATTATCATTTCAACATTTCTTTTGCTGCCTTAATAACTTTTTATATTTCAAAACAAATCAAACAAAAGTTATCAATCTTACTTCAAAGAACATTTTCAAACTTATGTATGGGCCTACACCACTGTAGCCTGTGCATACAGAAGCTATGTTTAGAGAGTGTGATGGAATGAATGGTATTGCTTATGGCTGTCAATTACAACAATTCCACTTCCTGTTGTGTTGTCTTGTGTTTAAAACAGTAAGTCGTAGTCCACTCAGCTTTGATGGGTACCTGACTTGAATCAGGGAAATTAAAGTTAGTTGGGTTAGTGATAATAATACAATAAGTTATACTCAGGTAAAAAACATATGAACTCCACTTTATCTTCCCATTTAAACTCAATGGGCTATACATGTACAAGCCAAAAACAAGACTAAAAAAATAATATAAAAAACTCAAATGTTCAGTTGTTAAATTAGCCTGAATTCTTAATTCATTACAATTAACTCATCTAATTTTATCTACTACATAGCCATAAAAAAAATCATTACATTTTTTCTGCTCTAGTACATCCATAGTTGTTTTAAAGTGCTAGCTCATCCATTATGTTTACATGCTAAAATCACAATTCAATATTATACCTTGACTACCTGCTCTCACCTACAATTAGATCTAAATAATCAGCCAACACAGGAGATCAATAGCATTTAGGTTAAGTAATATGACACATGTTTTCCATCATAACACAAGAAACAGGTTAAGTAATGACAAATATTTTCCATCATAACACATGAAACAGGTTAAGTAATACAAGTGTGTGCATGCATACATTTTTAATCAAACGTAGAATAACAAATCACTGTTAAATGTATGAAATATTAAAAATGTGAGTACATTTAGGAAATTACTTTTGTAGAATAAATAAATTATAACAATTTTAACCAAACACATTTCTCCTTAAAAGGTAATAACATTGAATCTGTTATAAAATAGTAATAACCCATATAGCAATTATCCACACATTTTTAATATTTAAATATAACGTTTTATTTTTTAAAATGAAATATGAAACTCATTTTGCAATGACTTTTGACTGGTTTATAAAATGAAACAGTCTTACAAAAAAAATAATATAGGTTATAAATATAGACCTATGTGTATCTTTAAGCTCATTAAAAATCTTTGAGGTGTTGGTTTACATACAGGCTGTTGTTACATGAGTTGATTTTTTTTTGTGGAAACTGAAACTTTTGAACGACAATAGAAGGTGGTGTTTGGTTTCAAATGAAACAAAGTAATTATTCTAAACTAGAAATAAACATATTTAAAATTATTTTTTTTTAGACTATATTTCTTTAAGTTAATCTGACCAAAAAAAAAAATTTGATGCTGCAAAGGAGAATTTTTAGTAAAAAAAAAAAGGTAAAAAAAAAATCCACAGAGACCAGCTATACCAGGTCAATGGACGGGTGGGGGAGTTTGACAGGTATTCTTGCATTATTGATTTTCACTTACTGTCCAAATTTTAATAATCAATTGGAGTGTGGGGGAGGGGAGGAGTACAGTTCCTACTATAAATGGGGGGGGGGGGGGGTCATGGTCTGTCATTTAGAACTAAAACACTATCACGGGTTGCTGGGATAAAATAAAAGGCGAGACAAATCAAATATTGATTGCCTGTCTCGCTTTAGGCTGTCAACTTGTTTTATGCGTTTAACAATAATGAGAAGACACATTCTGGGGAGTGAGCTCGATTTTTGTGTGCCCGGGGGCGAACTCTCGATTTTCCCACCCCATAAGTGCATACATTATGCTCCCCGCCTACTCCTCCCCCTGGGCATTCCTGTAAAATTTAACATTCTTTATTAGCATTTAAAAAGATAAGCTTTTTATAGAGAAAGGTAATAAAAGCAAGTCATTATTTTTAAAAGTTCGGAAGGTTATGGGATAACTTGATCTTAGTGTAGTATTTTCATTAAATATTTAGATCACAATTGTAATGCAGATGATAAAATAATATTAGCTTATATTTGTTAAAAGGGTTCCTTGAAAATGTGAAAGCGATGGAAAAAAAAAAACTTTCTTTTATCAGAGAAATCGACATAGTGCATAATATCCTACTGGTCGCGTGTCTTTTTTTTTCTTGTCAGATTTTCTGTAATGACGTATGCAGCATTTCAGCACTGAGTTATTTCCCTGTAAAAATATTCACATCTGAAATCAATAGCTTTTAATGGGTCCCATCCCCTCGAAAGATCAATGCCCATCTCTTTGAATGTTTTACAAATTGAGACATATAGGAAGAGCTATTGGGTCCGGTCTGATTCTTGTTGTCCCAGATAAATGGATTTAGCATGACAGTTTGAAAAAGCATAATGCATTGCATTTATCTAAAAAAAAAATCCGATATAGGTATTTTTTAATTCGTTTTTTCTTCTTCTAAATGCGGATAATTAAAAAAAAAATTAGAACACTTTCGTAATAAATCTTACATAATATATTTTAATTTACTAGACTTGATGCATAGTTCCTTTCAATGGTAGAAATTGTCTAGATCGTAAACAAACATAATGGTATCTATTTATGGTTACTAAAAGTTGATCTGTCCAGCTATTCATGTCATGTTCCAACTCGACAAGGATATTAAAACAGGCAGTTAATGCCTGAAATGATTTGGTCTTTAAGAAGTTAGTGGCTTACGTTCATTGTTGTAAAGAAATATACGTCATGTAACTACTTTAAAATGTTATTTTCCGCGTGATATTGATCGGATTTTTTACTCACCCCCTCCTGCAATAGCTACGCCACTGTTCATTAATTGGAGTTAGCATCGATCTTACTATTTCATGACTACTTCTGAAACCCCTGAGGCTATATTTTTGCAGTATTGTGCATTAATCTTTTTTTTTATTACCTCATTAATAATCAACGGAATCATGCAATAAAGTTACAACGTACCTTAAAAAGAAAGAAAATTCTACCCCTATCTTTCCTAATCTCATAGTATGTAAAGTTCCCTTTCAAACCTGACGGTCTATAGGGCAAGTGAAGTAGAATTCACTTGTTTCTGTGACCTCGGCGTATGAAGGGATACTGTGGTCAGCACTATGTTCAGCCGCCTTTACTTCCCTAACGTGAGTTAGGTACCCATCAGTGTTGGGTGGACTCAGGGACGGTCTAATGACTTGAACCCGGATCAGAACTCGAGACTTACGGGTTAGCAATCCAGTTTTGTGCATTAATCTTTTTTTTATTACCTCATTAATAATCAACGGAATCATGCAATACAGTTACAACGTAGCTTAAAAAGAAAGAAAATTCTACCCCTATCTTTCCTAATCTCATAGTATGAATCCTCCCTAATATATGAGTATGAATCCCTTCCTAATCTCAGACTATGAATCCCTCCCTAATCTCAGACTATAAATCCCTCCCCAATCTCAGACTACGAATCCCTCTCTAATCCGACTATGGATCCCTAATTTAGAGAAATGACTTGTGTCTATAGCAACAGTCATGTCCCGGCGTGGTATTGTAGACCCGGCACAAACGCTCATGACTTAAACAAACCACAACAGTCAGCAACATTCTCTAGTCCAGTCTAGGCCAATCATATTACTGTATGCTAATGAGACTAGCCCTACCCACTTCTGATCCTAGATACTATCCACTGGATTATCTGCCCCGCGTGGATATGTGTCAATAGATCAAATCCCCCCTCCCCCCCCCCCCCCCCTTGCACATTCAAGACATTCCATTCTGCGGTGAACGGTCGTCAAAGGCCCGTAATCCAGAGTGTTGTCAACAAGCTCAATTCGAGTTACTGACCCTGTATGGCCTCATGCGTGGATATGAGAAAATATGATTTTATGATCCTCCATGTCGTGCTTTGTTCGGTAAATGTTAAACGTTTGTGGGAGGGGGGGGAAGGGAGGAGTAGGGTGTAAAGATCAGTGAGGGGGAAGTGCTAATAGTAATGAAGAAGAGGAAGGGGGGGGGGGGGGGAAAGAGAAGCGCGAAGAGTTGTAGAAGAGGATTGGATGGAAAGAAGTAAAAAGGAGTGGAGAGGGAAAGTAAAGATGAGTACTTAAGGGTTTAGAATTTGATTCGGGAAGAACTGGGTTGGAGGCGGGTTAGGGGTGTAAAATGGATTGAGAGACAAAAGTAAAAAAGAGTTAGAAAAGATTTAGAATAAGATTGGCTAGGAAAGAAGAGTGGGGAGTAACTAAATCTAGTTTTCAGTGGGGGAGAAGTACGACTGCGGATATTATTTATAAATATAAAAAAAATGTTTTTACACGTTTATTAAAAAAAAAATGTTTTTACACTTTGATCTTCAAATTCGTCTAATTATAAAAAAAAACAACACCACATGATCTAGTATACTTAACATTCATTAAAGAGTGTAAACATAAGCTTATCCACTTGTAACATGTTATTTCTCTGACATAACTCCCCCCACCCCACCTCACCCTTGCATACCTGTGCAAGTGTTTTGTACCGGGGTTTCCCCCTACAATGGCGCCATTGTTTCGATACAGACGGGCCGTGGTGAGAGCGACACGGGCGTTACAGGCAGGGGCATGAATTTTTTAAAAATACGGATCCAATAAATCAGCGATCGATTGTGTAAGTGGTTATTGATCCGTTGTTCAACTCGCCGTGTTGGAAATTTGAACGTTATTGGATTATCTCCCATTATTTTGAGAGGGACCAATTTTTTTTTTCTTTTTTTTTTTTTGGGAAGAAATCAATATGTTGAGATATCGATGTGCTGTGACGTAGGGAGGTTTTAAATTTGTTTCCCTATATAGACATTATACATGTCTATATATATATTTGTTTCCCTATACAGAAATTCTCTCTCTCTCTCTCTCTCGCTTTATATATATATATATATATATATATATATATATATATATATATATATATATATATATATATATATATATAATATATATATATATATATATATATATATATATATATATATATATATATATATATATATATATATATATATTGCATTGTTTATAGCTAGCATACAAAACACGAGGCAGCTGTTGAGGTCCATACGATGAGGGAAGGGGGAAGTGGACGGGCCCTGACCTAAGCCCGGCTTATCTTGCAGCCATAATCCTGATCCAAACCCTAGCCCTAATCCTGACTACAATTCTTCTGGCTCTAGCAGCCATACTGACATAAAAACATTACAAATATATATTGTATTCGTATTGATCTTGCAGTGTTTTTATAACCCCCCCCCCCCCTGTTTATCCGTCAGCCTATCTATACATCATTGCTCTGATAAGGAAATTGAAACAAATAAAAGTCGTGTGTGAATATCAAAACTCTGTTAAAGGATTTTTACATTAAAGGCTGTATACGTATTATGTGTATTGCTATAAAAGAAGACTATAAACGTGTACGTTTCTAACAATAAAACGCTGTAATAGGAAGTTTTTCTGGATTCGATTTCATATCGATTATATAGCTTTCACTGTTGTGCACGAGAATAGTAATTCAAGCCAAACATGAGATAAGACAACTCTGTCCGACTTTTTATGTTTACTCCTTTCTCACCTTTAAAGTTATCTTCCCTGATAAATATGCTAATGTGTAGTTTACATTTATTACAAGAGCTTTGTGGATTTTAAAAATCACCAAAAAAAAGCTAAATTGCATATCTCCACTCTATTTAACTATATGTAATGTTTAATGCAATTTTTAACATACTGTTTGGTCGTGTTAAGGGAAACGACTCGGAATTAAGGGGAATAACTCGGGACGTCCTAGTTAACACTTTTTCTTTCTTACCCAACGCTGGTGTTATCTGTACAACAGCACAGTATTAATTTTCACCGCCCTCTTTAATTATTGTATTGTTTTGTTTTACTCATTGGACATACATTAATAGATAGTAATTCCATTTTCTTGCTTTACTTTTTAAGTTCTGTTTGTTTTATTACGATTTGTTTTGATCTTTTAATCCGTAAGAATTATCTCCCTTATGTGGACTAATTTTGGTCGTGGTTTACTCAATATTAAAATAAAAGTGTCGTTTCCATAATATTATCTAGTTTTCAAGCTACTAATTAAACAATAATTGTCAGAATTTTTGAACGTTTGACAGCTGTTAGTGTGATGATTCACGGTGTGAGCTACGAAGGACATAGTGAGCCAAATTGTGCCGATTTTTGACATCTTTTTTGACATATTGAAATTTTCGGGGGGGGGGGGGGGGGGGCGGTAGAGATGCCTGGAAGAAACTCTGGTAGACACGTTTAGCTTCTATATATCATACAGTGGTAGACACGCCTATCTTCTATATATAAGAAAGTGGTGGACACGTTAGCTTCTAAATCTATATAGGCACTAAATCAGGTTTAACTTCTGTTAATGCTGTTTAAGTTCCATATAGTCCCTATATCAGCCACTGGAATAGGTGTACAGGTTTAACTTCTAGATACAGGCAGTGGGAGACATTGAGTTAACGTTATTCAAGTTCAATATGGGCCCTATATCATGCACTGGAATAGACGTACGTGTTTAACTTCTAAAGACCAAGTAGTGGGAGACATCGGGTTAACGCTGTTTAAGTTCCATATAGGCCCTACATCAGGCACTGGAATAGGCGTACAGGTTTAACTTCTAGATACAGGCAGTGGTAGACATTGGGTTAACGCTGTTCAAGTTTCCTTTATCAGGCACTGGAATAGGCGTACAGGTTTAACTTCTAAAGACCAAGTAGTGGGAGACATTGGGTTAACACTGTTTAACTTGATATCAGCACCGTGGACACACTGTGTAACTGTCGTCTTCTAGCTGATTAATCCACCATAAAGTGACAGCTCTATTAGCCAGCCTGTATTGTCGTGATTGGCTCGATCAAGCAAGTCTTAAGGTTCACTCGGGCCTTGTTGATTCACCGGCCGCCCCCGTGTCCGCATTGCATGGATCGACCGTCGTATCAAAAAGTGGTCCTTATTGATTTTTGTTTTGTTTCGTTTACGATTTTTATCAGTTTGAAAAGAACGAAGGCATAGCTCAAATATTTAAAGATCTGTTTAAGACGATTATAATTTTAAACGTCTCAAGTTTTTTTTTTTTTTTGCTATGAGAATAACCGATATGGCGATGGTATTTTGATAACAAAACCTTTCAATTAGTTGTATGTCTGTATGTTGTTTAGTATGGCTATGGTCAACCAGTGACCTCTTACATCTTGTAAAATATGTCCTTATAATATGGTAAATTGTGGCCACTCATACTGTCATACATACCCTCATGCTCAGACCCGCAACTGTCATTTGTAGTAGTAATCGTATATTAATATTGACTAACTAATATCAAGTATCGAAATTTAGTAAACCTAACCGCGAAGATACATTGTGTAACGATATTACCTATTCACACTATTTCATAATCGATTTTCCCCTATTGAAACTGCAAGAAAAAAAATCATTAGCTTTTTGTTTTGTTTTTTTCGATTTTAACTTCACTGTAGGCCTACTGGGGTGGCTACAGACCAACATGTTGTGTCATGTTTTTAACTTGCTCTAGCTTGGGATACTTTGTAGATCTAATGTGGTATATTTTTAAAGAAACCACAGCCCACCGGCAAACCATCCGTCCGGGTTACGTTAAGAGATTGAAAATAAAGTTGATGGTAGAGGAAGTAGAGTTCAGCTGATGGCAAGTAGGCTTTGTGAAAGCTAACTAGTAGGCCAGAATTATGGTAGAGGGAGTAGAGTTCAGCTGATTCTGATGCCAAGTAGGCCTATATGTAGGCTTAGTGAGATCTGGCCGGAATTATGTTATTACATTAAAAGTCAAGTACCCTTTAAGACATAATGGTAGATGAAGAAGAGTTTTGCTGATTCTGATGCCAAGTAGGTCTATATGTAGGCTTTTTGAAATCTAACTAGTAGGCCAGAGTTATGATAATATATTTAAAGTAAAGTACCCCTTCAAGACATAATGGTAGAGGATGTAGAGTTCAGCTGATTATGATGTTAAGTAGGCCTAATGTAGGTTTTTTGAAATCTAACTAGTAGGCCAGAGTTATATTAATATATGTAAAGTATCCCGTTCAAGACATAATGGTAGAGAAAGTAGAGTTCAGCTGATTCTGATACCAAGTAGACCTATATGTAGGTTTTGTGAGATCTGGCCGGAGTTATGTTAATACATTAAATGTCAAGTACCCCTTCAATACATTTTGGTAGAGGAAGTAGAGTTTGGCTGATGCTGAAGCAAGTAGGGATATATATAGGGTTTGTGAAATCTAACTAGAAGGCCAAAGTTTTGTTAATAGATTTAAAGTAAAGTATCCCTTTGAAGACTTGGTGGTAGAGGAAGTAGAGTTTAGCTAATGCTGATGGTAAGTAAACCAATATGTAGGCTTTGTAAAATCTAACTAGTTATCCTAACTGGTGCAGGGTAAGTTTACCCACAGCAATAATTTATAGACCTACAATATACAAAAGTATTGAAGTTGTGGTTGTAAAAATTTTTTTTTCCAGTCAAACAAAATTTATTGGTCTGCAGTTTTTGATCATGTTCAACAAAGTCCCAAGTGAAATGTTTTTCTCTGTCTGCTGATTGTGTTCATTGTGTTAAACAAAGTCCCAACTGTAATGTTTCCCTCTCTGCTGATTGTGTTCACCAAAGTCCTAACTGAAATGTTTTTTTGTCTCTGCAGGTCAACACATGTGACCAGAACACAGCCAGGTGCTGTGAAATCATTGAACTCAATGCCAAAGTTCAAGGTCAACTCTTTAAACTCCTCAGCCTCTGTGCACAAGAAGGTATGCAAACATGGTAGCGGGCATGAGTTTATTCAAATAGCATGGTAACATGAATGACATAAATTCAAATTACTTTGTAACATGAATAACATAGAAATTCAAGTTACTTTGTAAGATGAATAACATATAAATTCAAGTTACTTTTTAAATAAAATAGTCAAAATGGTTATAGTCATAGTAAGAGGTGTAGTATGCCTACAAGTTAAAAAAAATATGAATCCTTCTCTGTAATTTAATATCTGTTCTGTGTCTGGTGTAATACAAATACAAATTTGACACTGTCTCCACTAGGTGGGATGTATGGAGGTGCCGGTATCATCAAGTCTCGTCTCCTGCCCTGGCTGGGCCAAAACTTCTTCACCTCAGGGGGAGCCGTCACAGCAGACACCAGTCTCAGCGTACTGGCAGAGGCCGCAGCCAAGGACAGAGAACTCACAGAGCTCCAGGACGTGTACGAGAGGTCTCTGGACGAGCTGGACGTTGAGTTGAATCGGGCGCGCACAGAAAACCAGGACTTGAAAGACGAGTATGATTATTTTCATCTTTTTTGTTTATAAGAATTAAATGTTATAAATTATTAGTGTACAGCAAAACATTTTAAAGACATTATTTATTTATAATATGGAGTGGTATGGGCTAAGCGGTAGAGTGCTAAGTTGCTAACCTGAAAGTCTCGAGTTCGAATCTGGGTCCATGTCAGTAGAACGTCCCTGAGTCCACCCATTTACGATGGTTACCTAACTTATGTTAGGGAAACTAAAGGCGGCTGGGCAAAACTCTTACCACACCTTTCTTTAATATGCCAAGGTCAAGAAACTTATGAACTATAATATACTTCATCTACCCAAAGGATCGCTAGATCTTTACTTTTTACTTATTCATAATATTTTTTGGATAAGTTATATTTTAAGATTGCACTTTTTCTATATAAGCACATTTTAAAACAGTTCATTTAAAAACAATTTTTTAATAAGACGTTTAAAAAGTAATTTTACATTCTCATAAAAGATTTGGTACAATTCCTAATTGATGTTATTGATGCTGGCCACACTTGTAGAGTTAGGAATTAAGTCAGATTTTTGGTTATGAATAAAGCTAGGGTTAGGGTATAGATAATAGCCAAATAAGCTTTAATATGGCCAACTGTTGTTTGTGCACACACCTCATCTTTCAAAATACAAGCAATGATTAGGTAAATGACATTTGTACACATCTTTCAAAATACAAGCAATGATTAGGTAAATGACATTTGTACACATCTTTCAAAATACAACCAATGATTAGGTAAATGACATTTGTACACATCTTTCACAATACAACCAATGATTAGGTAAATAATATTTGTACAAACTATTCCTGCTACAAAAAACCCCCACTATTACCTGCAGACTTCAGGAGACTAAACTGGAACTGGACAGAAGTTTGAGGGCCTCCACCAGTGACAAGATGTTTACAGAACTGGAGGTCAACGACCTCAAGAGGAAGTAAGCTTCTGTTTGTGTTTTTGTTTTGTTAACTTTTCTCAAATACAACACAAAATTTTAACATTTGGTTGTTTTCTTGTTAGGGTTTTCAAAATACTATTATTATTTTTTTTGTTTAAAAAAATGTAGATTGGCAGCAGCAGAAGAAGAGAACAGACTTCTGAGATCAAAGTCTGGTCTGCTGGCAGACTATCAGACGGAGGTGCGCAGGCTGCGTGATGACATTGCGCTGCTGTCTGCTCGCAGGGATGTCCTCACCAAGATTCCAGATCCCCCAGTGTATGAGCGCTCTAAGCTGGATGATAAACTCAAGTAAGAAATCTTCAAACAATACCGTCTTTGAAGTATATGTAGAGTTGATGGTGTTTTCTTTTGGTTAATTTTCATTGTGATTTTAAACCGTTTACTTTTATTAGAATTGGCTTCAATTCTAAACATAAAAAATTGATACTTGTATTTGGGTTTCCAAGCTTATTTTGTCCATGAGCCCACCCAGTTTAATTGGGTACCTGATTCACGTTAAGGAAACAAAGCCGGCTAAGCACAGTGCTGACCGCACTATCCATTCATATGCCGAAGTCATATAAACATGTGAGCTCTGCTACATCTGTCTTGGGCACAAACAAGAAACGATGAAGATGTTAATGATGATATTTTAAGTCTACCTAAGCTGAAAAAAAAAAACTAGTTAGTCTAATTAAACTTGGCTTCATTAGCTCTGTCTCAGAGCCAGCTGATGACCTTGCAGTACTGAGAGCCGCCAGGGTTTCAGTACAAAGTGCTGATTATGACCGCAAGATAGAAACTCTGCGCCGAGAGATGGGGGAGCCAAATATGGGGACAGATAGGGAACCAGATGTTGGGGAGGAGCGTTGGCCACAGTGAGTATAGGGGGCAACGTGTGTGTTTGTACATGCTTTTCAAGATTCGTAAAGTTTATTTTTTTAAAAACGCATTTTAAAACTGAATTTTTCCATTTATGTTTTTTTTTTGGTTTAGTAGAATGATTTGGTTTATAAATTTTATATTTATAATGATTAGTCTGATTAAATTTGTTTGAAAATGAAAACATTGATAAGTTGGAAGTTTACATTATATTTTATAGTCTCACTGTTGCCCCCTATACTATAGAATTTATTTTTTCATTTATTTATTTATTATTTTTTGTATAGTATAAATTGTTTTTTGCTTTTATAATTGGTAAATCTTTCTTAGTTTTTTAATAGTTAATTTATGATTTTGTTAAAATTTATCGTATGCTAAAATTTTCTATGCCTTATTATTTCTTATTGATATGCTGAACTATGTTTACATTTGTTTATAAATTTTATAACTTAGAATATTCAAATAAAGAGAATTTAATGCAATAATAGAATAAATAAATGAAAATCTTTAAACTAGACCTAATTAGATGAGAATTGTATTTTTTTTCCCAGTGACTTAAACTTGTACTACAAATATGTGCCTGGACCAGTGTCTCCTCTCTCTATTGACGACACGATCCAGCGCATACGTCAACAAAACCTGGTCGCACGATTCAACGACATGTTTGCACAAGATAGACTTAACACCATGGACACACTCAGGAGGTACTCAGACGACCATGAAAACAACCAGAGGATATGTTTTGCCATCATGCAGGTCAGAACCCCCAGTTGCTAACAATATTAGTAAAGGGAAGTAACTAAATTTTTAATATCTTGTCTATTAGTTTGAGTTATCGTTCCTGAATAAAGTAAAACTTTAATTTCCCATAAGCTTTTCTAATTAGATTCGTGGTCTAGGGTTGAAACTTGTGAAATAAATTTAACTTGTATTGCTGTCCTTTTTTCCCCAGGAAGCTTTCAACGTTGCCAAGCTAGAGTTCCGTCAGTTCAAGATGAAGACACGATCCAACTTGGCAAAAACCCATTATGGACCTGACACGCTTGAGGAGGCAGTGCAGGATTACATCAACCGTAACACTGACCTGTATGATTTACCTGCCATGGTGTCTGTAAGTCATGAAGATTGATAAACTCTTTTCACGCTTCCTTCAAAAAAATTCTTTTACTCATATTTAATTTTTTTTTTGGTAGAGTAATACATTATTTTTGTGATAACTATTTAAATTAGACATACAAAAAAAATCATTAATGAAAACCAAACATAAAAACATATTTTTAGTGTTATTGATACATTATTAACTTTTAATAAATTATTAATAAGCTCTGAGGAAATCATTTCCATAGCTTAATCTTTAGTAATGAAAATAAACAAGAAATTATTGGAATTCGCTTTTCAAAAAATTCTTTGAGATAGAAACATGCTTACATCTTGTACTTACTGTTACGGGTCAATTGTAGCTTAGATTAGAATAGACTAGAATAGTTCATAATGTAGGGGAGAGGTTTGTGTGAGTTGAGTGAACCCCGGGTGATTAGGTATTGTTATCCCAAGGTCGAGTGCAGGTATATAAGCTAGAGTGAATGATTGTAAAGGGCTTATAGTTAATAGTGGCTAGAGACGAGGGCTGCTGTGTAATGTGTAAAGATGAGAACAAATAAAGTATTGAACATTTTCTCGGATTGTTTTTTGCATTAAATAAAACCCAGATGTAACACTTACATGCCATCATTATCTGTTAGACAAAATTGATGTTCAATAAGATTGTTTTTTACAGTAGTTTTTTCTTAATATGGTATAGTGGTGTCCTTTGCACTATTTTAGACCAGCTGTATTACAAACTCACCCATCTGAGTTCATAAATTGCCAGTAGTTATAGGCTACTCTTCTGATCAATAGTTTTCAGACTTTTTATTTCGAATACCCTCTAACAACCTATTCAAATTAGCTAATTAGAATTGTTTGATTATGGCTAATTACAGGATGTAATCAGAGCCCTGAACAGAAACTCCAAGATATTCCTGCCACCAGACACCACCTATGCCATCTGCCAGCCATTTATTCGCGAGGCGGTCAAACTGGCATGGCAGATGAGTGCCCTGGCACATCCTCTTGATATTGCCGTGGCAACAGATGCTGAGTTGTTTGATGATACCAAGTAAGTCAAAAACTCTATTTAAAACCCTACATAAGCGCAGTTAGTGTTTCTAAGTTTCAAAAAAATATATGTGGGTTATGATTTTAAATTTTTTTATGGTGTTGACTTGTACCTTGTTAGAGTTAGGATTCATTACTTTTATTGATCTGAAATATTTTCATAAGGTTAATTAATTCACAGAAAATACATTAGCTAATTAACTTACTTCTTGAAAATAACAACACAATTGTCAGTAATTAAAATCTATTTAATATTACTGGCCCATTGATAAATTATATACTTTTTCCTAATAATTAAAATATTATTTTAAAATGAATTTTAATTGGTACTCTATCTGAGCCAAAACTATCTCTAAAGCATACCTACTTTTATGCTCTTTAAAACAATCCCACTTTATATGTTTATTTTATTTTCTTATTAAAAACCGTATTTTAATATTCAACAAAAAAGTTTTACTTTGGGGTACCATCACAATAAGAACTATAACATTTTGGCTGTATTTTGGTATCTAACAAAAATGTTTCTCTCCCAGGTACCGTCGCAGCTATGACTCTGAGTACACCGCCCCACTGGTGAACCACCATATTTGGCCCTGCCTTGTTCAAGGGGTGAGAACTCTAGTGAAAGGAGAAGCTGTCACACGCAGGGGAGCCTCACTGGTGAGTAACTGCAGCAGGTCATGTCTGGATGTTTCATGTCTGCGATGTAAAGATTTGCACATCTCTGCCCACACCGCGTTAATGTCTGCCAAAGCAGTCTGCTTTCTTTTTTTCTTAAGTAAAACTTAATATTTTACTGTTGTCTTTAATGGCTGTGCAAATTTTTACTCAAAAAAAAAATGTTGGTTTAGTTATTGTTAATCTCTGACAAAGTAGTAGTTTCTCCTGTAATTGAAAACTATAGCTGAAATTGGTTATACTAAAACATTTGGTTATCTCACCAAATTTTAGATTCAAAATACTGAAGCTGACTTTCACTTCTAGAAAATCTATACCTGAAATACTGAAATTACTTTCCTTCACAGAAGATATGTTTTTATAACTATATTATTTTATAGACGCTTTGTTTTAAAAATCTCTAACAACACTAACTTGATTGATCTCTATGTCAGGGAACACCAAGCCGCTCCAGAAGCCCAGCCAGAGCTGCCAGCCCATTCCGTTCCCTGTCACCCAGCAGCCGCTCCCTGAGCCCCAGCCGGTACAGGAGTCGCTCGCCCAGCCCAGGCAGACGAGGACTCTCCCCAACTAGGAGAGCTCGCTTCCTTTAAAGGCAGGACATTTCTCTTTGCTGGTTTTTAGTATTACAGTTTATATTTATTGAGAGAAGTGTTCTCTTCTCTAGCTGCTTGTATATGTTTTAGTTGATGTATCTGTAGATTTATTTCAATATGATTTATTTCATCTTTAACTTACAAAAATATTTCCTCAGACAATCAAAAGTGCCTTCTTGCAAGAAATTGAAAATGATCAAACAAATATCTAAACCTTTTTTTTAAAACTTTTACTACAAATGTGATATTTTTGGAAAACTTTAAATGTGCAGATTTTCATGTAAACTGTAGTTTTTATGTTATTTAAAACAACAACTCTCTTTTGTTTTAAAAATTATTTTAAAAAGCTATAAGAAATATTTGCTTATGAACAAATTTGTGACCATTGCTTAGGAAGGTATTTGAGACCATTATTTATGAAAGTATTTGAGAATGGTATTTGAAACCATTGGTTAGGGAAGTAATGAGACCATAGTTAAGAAAGGTTTTTGAGACTGTTGTTTAGGGAAAGTATTGAGACCATAGTTTAGGAAGGTTTTTGAGGCTGTTGTTTAAGGAAAGTAATGAAACCATTGGTTAGGAATGTGTTGGGGACTGTTGTGTAGGATATAGGTGTTGTCAGGTAGCAGAGGTCAAGGACACACTGCCACAACAAAGTTCATACATTTGTTTTAGGTCATCTAACAAATACATCAGAATGGAAGAGTTGATAAGATCAGCTGTTTGTGCTGCTAAGCTCTTAAGATGGATCCATTAGCTTTAGTGTGTAATAAGCATTTTGTTACTAGACATTGGTTTAGTAATGAACAGTTTATATCTTTATAGAGTTGCTAGATATTTTTATTTTTACTTTACAAAACACGAGTATTAGTTTAGCAGTTATTGTTGAGTTATTAGTTTATGTGCCTATTTATGAATTAAAATTTTACCAACTAATTTATTTAAATTTTTTTACTTTGTCGCAATTTGTAGACACTTTTTTTGTAAACAATTCTAACAAGATTACATTGTCATATTTTGAATTAAACACATTTTTTAAATATTGTAGTCTAAAATAATAAACTAAACAGTTTTTAGCATTATATAAAACTTATACCTGTTTGGCAAATTTTTAAATGCCATGGTTTAAATTTTAAAAAATAAAATTATTCAAAAGGAAATAAATGGAACAATATCTAGTTAAAAATACTTTTTATCCAAATGTTAAAAAAGGAAAAAAAAATTTTTTTTATTTATGTTGCAAGGTGAGGTAAATTTAAAAAAAAAACTGTCTCATTGTGGTTTGATGTACACTAAATTGCAGTTAATTATTTTTTTGTCATAACCCTATTTAAATTAACTTCTTATTAATGGTGATATTATAGACTGAATCTGTGATTATGTATGTTTAAGCTTTTAAGACACAAAATTTGTTTTATTTGTGTGTTGACCTGTGATAAAAATTCCAACTTTTTAACATTTTAAATCTTTGAACAGTGTTTTAAAATATACTTTTTAATTTATCCTTTGAAATAGTTTTAATATGTATTTAAGTCTTCAGTATGAACAATTTTATCTTTGACTATTTTTTTAAAAACTAAGTGTAGTTTCAAATTTATGCAAAATGTTTTTTTCATACACACCTTTCTTTTTCAATCTTCTATTATAATTACTTAATTAATTCTTATAACCTATTTTAGAAATTATACCCACTTAGTAAAATAGTTAACTTTAATAAGATAATTCTATAATAAATAAATTTAAATTATTTCAAATTGTTTTTGTTACTTTTTGGAGACTGTTTGAACTTCTCTATTGTGTCCCTAAAGTTAATGAGATTGTATTCTTTATTTAATTGGTAATTAACCTTATTTTAATATTGTTTTAATTAAAAATTCATTTGAGAACATTTTGATTGTGATTAACTTGTGCAGGGAGATAATCAGTGTAATAATACTCCAATCACAGACTGTGTCACACCACCTAAAAGGGTGACTGTGGGGTGGGGGAAGGACCCAACACATTGGTCAAGTACAGTCAGTGCGTTACTTTTTTGGTCAATCTAACTTTTGTGTAGGCCTATATACATTTTTTCCTTTAATAGTTTTCAGTGAGATAACTTTAGTTTTGTCAGCAATGTTGGGTTGTTATATTTAGTTTGTACTAACATAGAGGAATGCAGTATTGTTTAAATGGAGTAGCCTATCTCCCATACCATCACTTTATTACCTTTATTTTAATTCTCTCCCCTATATATCCCTTCATGAACATAACAACGTCCAAGTTCTTTCATTTAAGAGATCTTGCACATAAAAAGAGATATTTTATATTAAGTTGTCTCCCATACGGTTACTTTAATACACTTTTATTTCAATTCTCTCCCCTATATTTTTCATTGAAGAGATCTTGCACAAACAATAAAAAAAAGCAATCGACATTTTGAACCACCAGCCCACGCCATTTAATGCCACGGCATCTCTTCCAGGCATCTCTTCGGGGGGGGGGGGGGGAGGGGCGAAGCCCGAAATTTTTTTACCGCCCCCCCCCCCCCCCGAACGAAATGAAATTTATATACTTTATAAAGAAAATATATACTTTTAACAGTCTCCGCCCCCCCCCCACCCCCCCGAAGAAAGTTTACCGCCCCCTCCCCCCCGAAAATTTCAAGTGCCCCCCCCCCCCCCCCCGGAGAAAAAAGTCTGGAAGAAACACTGGATACAATACCACGCACACTGAGTGAACAAGACACCGTGAACAATACACAACAAGATGTGTTAAACTGTGGTCTTATGACATTAAAAAAGTCTAAAAATTACACCATTCACCCCCATCGTCAAAAGCTGTAACTGAAACAACTGTAATTTTAAGGGTCCATGTGGTAGGAGATGTTCAACCAATGTTCCTTCCAGGCCTCCTTTCGGGGGAGGGGTGGGGGTAAACTCGTATCAGTTTAACAACACTCCAATCGGAGACTGAATAGAGTCTATAGAAAATATATACTTTTGATTAACAGTGTCCGCCCCCCCCCCAACCCCGGACATCTTTAGTCCGCCCCCCTCCAGCCCCCCCGCCCCCCCCCCCCCCAAATTTTTTTTTTCAAGTGCACTGGTTCTAACACAGTGGAGCTCTAACCACCCCCTCACCCCTCCACCTGCGCCACTGCTCTGTTCCCATTTCTACAACTGTGAATGTACACGCCCCCCCCCCCCCCCACCTGATCCCCTCCCAGTGTTTCCCCAATGTGTTAAGAAATGAAAGCCGTCTGTAACTAAACTCAAACACCGCTGGCAAACATCCTCCTCCATGACGGTCCTGCCATTGAGAGTGGGGTCACGTGGCGACGGTCACGTGGCGTGTGTCATCAACATCGTTAGGCCCAATCAAAACACGGGAGAAATTCTTCTGTAGGCGGATAAATTATAAACGTTATCTAAAAACTTGGAGCTCAGCAATACGCCCAAGAAGGTTGCTTGATTTGAAATTAGTTTATCAGGTAAGACAAAATCAGAGTTTATTTCATATATTTTTCTCTTGCGGGGGGGGGGGGGGGGGGGTAACTTGAAACTTCCGGAGACACTGGATAAAGTATACATTTTTTATGTTATGTTCTATTTCGTCCAAGGAGGGAAAGTGTGGCAGGGGAGGAGAAAGAAAATCTGGACAAGAACAAAATACTTGTTTTGAATTAATTTGGGTGACAATGTTTTAAATGTGAATCGTCCATCAATGACTTATGCCATATGCCCCCTCCCCCCCCCCCAAAAAAAAAGTTTAATGTATCCTACATTACATTTCCTACCCCCCCCCCCCCCCCCCCCCGCCACCTTTGCTCCTATTTGGTCATTTATGAGCGATGCCATAGTGATACTTTAGTATCGCCAACCTCGAGTTAGAGGAAATAACCGGGAGTGATCTCCCCTAAACTTTCTCGAATATTCTAATATAAAACTACAAGGGATGGCAACTCAGGACATAGACAATATTTGTAATCCATTTTTAATTACTTAAACTTTTTATAATAGAATAGAATCTCGTAAAAAAAGAATTGCACACCAAGTGAACGCCTAATAAAATGTGCATAATAGTACTTTATAAATTTACATGCGTTTTTTGAGAAATCGGAAATAGCGTAAATTACTACTTCCGGTCAACGGAAATTACTCAAAATTTGACCGAAGGTAGAGAATCAGATCTTTTACTTACATGTGAAATTTCATTTATCTATCTGAAATAGTACTCAAGTTATAGGCTTTTGAAAAATTCAAAGTAGAAAAAGTACCACTTCCCATTATTGGAAATCGCTCAAAAGTTGATACGGATCTACGATTTTGATAAAATACTTGTATATGAAATTTCATCAACCTTGCTGTAACGGTACTCAAGTTATTGTGTTTACACACAGACACACACACACACACACACACACACACACAAAGACACACAGACATACGGACAAGATTGCAAAATTATGTTTTTCCGTATCAGTGAGGTGTAAAACGTCGAGATTTGTAAAAATCTCGATTTTTTTTTTTCATGATTACAAGACTCTTCTATTCTTCGTATATACGAGAAAGTAATAAAAAGTTCCTTATTTCCAAACTTTAATTTTTACATTGTGTCACTCCTTGATATTTAAAAGAAAAACGTGAGCCATAATTGTATCGGTCAGCTGTGTTCAACCCATCTGGTGGTAGCCGCTACCTGCAGGCTACACACCCACCACCACCTTCTCTCCTCTTTTTCCTATGTTTATTCCCAGAACCACGAAGGGAAAGCGCACTGCCATATTGTGTCAATCTTTGTAGAAAAAGCAATAGGCTATCTAGGTACAAAAATAAAATCCAAAAAATAAATTAAAAATAAACAATTAATTTAGAATTAATTTTTGTGTGTATGTAAATAAAACGCACATAATACACACATAATATAAATCAAATCTATTATATCAGCGAGCGTACACAATACGTTTATTTTTTTTAAAAGTTTTTAATTTCCTATTTTCAATGGGGGGACCGTGGGGGGGGGGGGGGGGGGAGGCGGACAAGTGATAAAAAATATGTAAGAATTACTTTATTTGTGCTGTTTTAAAATCAGAATTTCTATTATCGATTGCTATAATTATGTGTTGTTATACAAAATATCATAGAGTTGTAAATACAACTTTTTGTTTGGTGTGTTAAAGTGTCGCGACACCGTGGGAACCCACCATTTCGATAAAGATCTTTTACAGCCTGTGGCTATTGTCAACAATTTGGGGGAGGTCAACTTTGTAAAATTTATATCTGGCTAAACTTTAGAGTGTGAGAAATATCTTTAAACAATACCTTGCTAAACCGAATATTTCAAGAAATACCTTTAAACAATACCTTGCTAAACCGAATATTTCAAGAAATATCTTTAAACAATACCTTGCTAAACCGAATATTTCAAGAAATATCTTTAAACAATACCTTGCTAAACCGAATATTTCAAGAAATATCTTTAAACAATACCTTGCTAAACCGAATATTTCAAGAAATATCTTTAAACAATACCTTGCTAAACCGAATATTTTAAGAAATATCTTTAAACAATACCTTGCTAAACCGAATATTTCAAGAAATATCTTTAAACAATACCTTGCTAAACCGAATATTTCAAGAAATATCTTTAAACAATACCTTGCTAAACCGAATATTTCAAGAAATATCTTTAAACAATACCTTGCTAAACCGAATATTTCAAGAAATATCTTTAAACAATACCTTGCTAAACCGAATATTTCAAGAAATATCTTTAAACAATACCTTGCTAAACCGAATATTTTAAGAAATATCTTTAAACAATACCTTGCTAAACCGAATATTTCAAGAAATATCTTTAAACAATACCTTGCTAAACCGAATATTTCAAGAAATATCTTTAAACAATACCTTGCTTAACCGAATATTTCAAGAAATATCTTTAAACAATACCTTGCTAAACCGAATATTTCAAGAAATATCTTTAAACAATACCTTGCTAAACCGAATATTTCAAGAAATATCTTTAAACAATACCTTGCTAAACCGAATATTTCAAGAAATATCTTTAAACAATACCTTGCTAAACCGAATATTTCAAGAAATATCTTTAAACAATACCTTGCTAAACCGAATATTTCAAGAAATATCTTTAAAACAATACCTGGCTAAACTAAATATTGAAAGAAATATTTTAAAATGTTTGAAAATAGTCTTGATTTAAGGAGATATGTCTATTTGAGACATGGTTCCTCTATCACCAAAACCAGTCTTCTTTCAGGCATCTCCCCCAAACCCACCTCCATAAAATTCATCCACCCCCCCCCCCCCCACCCCCCGAAATTTTTCAAGTGCCCCACCCAAACCCGGCATCTTCCGATTAGTCCCTTCGATATCAAAGTCAAAACACAAGAAAAACAAAACATCAGCAGCGACATTTTAAGTCAGATACATTCTTAGGGTTCATCCATTTATGACGTCCACAGAAATGTTAGATTTTAGGCGTAGGGTCCTGGTTTTTAGTGAAGATTAGTGACGTAAGGGAGGGAGGGGAGGTAACAAATAGGTAAAAACAACGACCTCGCTTATGATATGGATAACCCAGTTGAGGTACAAATCCAGTGCTTTAATTACACATTGCGATGTTTTTTAAAAAAAACACGAGCCGTGTCGTCTTAATTTCACGTTTTACATGCAGGATACGAGTTTTATGTTGGTTTTAAAATGTAAGCACTTCCGTGTAAAACATTTGGACGTCCACATCAACCGAACCCCCCCCCCCCCACCCCAGTCCACACGCGTCCACTAAAGTCGATTTTTTTTCGGATCCCCTACACCCTCCGTGTGGACGTCATAAATGAATGACCCCTTAATCGATCGAAGCGTGACGCTTTATAGTTGGCAAGATTCTGTAAAGGAGTTTAATGCCAGTAATTAAACAGAATAAGTATGAATTTTTAGACGCTTGATTGAAACACGTCTAATTTAACTAACTAATAAGCATCTTATTATTGGACGTCATGGTCGGGTGGTAGAGCGCTAACCCGAAATACGTATCCCAGAATCAGGTCACTGAAACAGATGAACTCTACTCCATCTGCTCCGTGTTTTATTTGCCCTCTAAATTGAAGTAAGTTTTAATAATTAAAACAGGTAAAATCCTATCAGAAAAGTGACATCATTTAAGGACGAACCCCTCCAAAAGTGCTGTTTTCATGATGTGAAAGTACATCTAAAATTTACCTTTTCATTGCGAACTTTCCTATTCACTCACTAGTTTCCTCCCCTCTAGGTTAACCCAACGCTGCAAAGGAGACAATCAGCTTGAACGCTCGGTGCGTGTTGTACCGCGCCAAACACGAGACATACAAACATTGGAACAGCACACAGCCGTGCCGACGCTCTTTACTCCATGCTAAAAGGGAATTAATTCGCAAACTATCCTTCTTCTTTGTAACAGTGCCGTCCCTTGTGGTTTTTATTCTTAGCCTACGAGTTGTTATTATTATTATTATTTTACTTCTTAGGAGTTTGTATTTTTAAAATAACGTATTGGAGTACAGGTATTTTAATTGTTAAAACCTCTCCACTTTATGTAGGAATTTAAATGCAATGTTCTTATTTACATATTACTACTTGCTTAAAGTATGATGAAGTGCTACAAAAAATATTATGTATACTTTAATTTGTGATGGACGATTTTCAACTCTATACAATGAATAACATTCAAATATAAACATTCGTGTGTGGATTATTTCGACAATAAATTAAAAGGTAAGTTAAGGTTTTAATTTTATTTTTATTTTTCACGGCGAGAAATCAAATGAAACGAGAAATTATATGCTATTTATTTAACTTAGCATTTAACTTGAATAAATATGCCCTTTTTAAATTGTCTTATAATTTTATCATAATTTGATAAAGAAATATCTTTAGCTTCACAATTTTTAAAGTAGTGTGTGAGAATAATTAAATTAAAATATAATTATGCTTGATGTAAATTAAAGTCGGGCAACTCCTAGAAATGTTGAAAATAGCATTTAAATATGTAGTGTTGAACAATCAAGCGAGTAGCGTCCCTTATTAGGCGAGCCGCCAAATTACAATTATAGAATACTAATGACCTGAGTCATTCAGCTGGGGCACGACCTCGCCTCTAATACTGTCTATGTTTGGTCTATAGGTCTACTGTCTATGTTTGGGGTTTTGTTTGCCTAATGACATCATTGACATGGGACGAAGTGATTTTTTTCTCTCTCCACTCATTGTTTGAGTAGAGTGGCACATTTTTGTTGAGACAGTGGTTCCCAAGTTGTGGGTTATGGGGTACTGTAACACAACTCATAGTAAAGTATAGTTCCCTGACGGTCTATGGGGCAAGGGAAGTAGAGTTCACCTGTTTCTGTGACCACGGCATATGAAGGGATAGTGTGGTAAGCACCGCCTTTATTTTCCCTAACGTGAGTCAGGTACACATCAGAGATGGGTGGACCCAGGGATATAGTGGCCTAGCGGTAGAGAGCTAGACTGTTAACACCTAAGTCTCGAGTTCAAATCAGTATACCGTCCCTGAGTTCAACACAACTCATTCATACAATATTTTAATTTCCTTTGATTTATTAATATATTTCTTCTTCTCCGTTCTTAATTATAATGTTGGACGGGATTTCTTCCAACACAATTTAGGCCGTTGACTCCGATTTCAGTCTGCTTTTTTTTTACATTTGGTTCCATAAACTTTATTCAACCATGAAAGAACAACAAGGCAGCAGTTTGTTTGCTTTTCTCTCCTAGATGGGTTGCTGTCTCCATATCAAAACCGCTGCATTAGAGGGAGGGGGGGGGGGTTCTCAATCGAGTTGGTAAAATTCTGGTTAAATGATTTGGCCTAGTTTGAAGCATCAGGGCTTAAAATAACATCTAACGAAACATCATAGTCTAATGACATCTAGCTAATCATCACGACCCCATGACATCTAGTGAAACATCAGTCTAATGACATCTGGCTAATCATCACGACCCCATGACATCTAGTGAAACATCAGTCTAATGACATCTAGCTAATCATCACGACCCCATGACATTTAGTGAAACATTAGTCTAATGACATCTGGCTAATCATCACGACCCAATGACATCTAGTGAAACATCAGTCTAATGACATCTGGCTAATCATCACGACCCCATGACATCTAGTGAAACATCAGTCTAATGACATCTGGCTAATCATCAAGGTCTAATGACATCTAGTGAAACATCGGTCTAATGACATCTGGCTAATCATCACGGCCCCATGACATCTAGTGAAACATCAGTCTAATGACATCTGGCTAATCATCACGTCCCCATGACATCTAGTGAAACATCAGTCTAATGACATCTGGCTAATCATCAAGGTCTAATGACATCTAGTGAAACATCAGTCTAATGACATCTGGCTTATCATCACGGCCCCATGACATCTAGTGAAACATCAGTCTAATGACATCTGGCTAATCATCAAGGTCTAATGACATCTAGTGAAACATCGGTCTAATAACATCTGCATGGCTAATCATCAAGGTCTAACGACATCTAGCGAAACATCGGTCTAATGACATCTAGCGAAACATCGGTCTAATGACATCTAGCGAAACATCGGTCTAGTGACATCTTGCAAAACCTCACGGTCTAATGACACATAGCCAAACATCACGATCTAATGACATCTAGCTAGACATCACGGCCCCATGACATCTTCTCTGAGTTGATGTCAGTAGCACATTGACATGCCGTGTGAACTTGGACACTCTGATAAAGATCTTGTGTCGCCAGAGGGTATAGGTCAACCACTCGTCACGTGACATCATCAACCCAAAACAAATCGGCAGGAAAAATCTCTTGAGTGATCTGAGGCTAATTCTAAGACATTGTTTTAAGAAATACATTTAACAAACTAAAAAGAGACAACCTTATACTTCTAGACCTACACAAATATGCAGGGCGGTAACTCATTCCTATTTTGACGAAAGGGGGGTTGGATGTTCTTAGATACTTCAGTTCGATTGTGTCTGTCACTGCCTTAATGTTTCCTTCATATCTGTCTATGTATCGCTGTTTCTGTCCGTATGTCTACCAATTTAGGCCTACGGATGTTTCTGCCTGTCAATTTATCAATATCTCTGTATGTCTGTCTGTCAATGTTTCTGTCATGTCTGTCTGTCTGTCTGACAGTGTATTAATTGGTCTGTCATGTCTGTCTTTATGTCTGCCAATGTCTCAATGTTTCTGTATGTCTGTCAGTGTATCAATGTGTCTGTCTGTCTGTCTGTTAATGTTTCTGTCTGTCTGTCTGTCAATTTTTCTGTCTGTCTGTTAATGTTTCTGTCTGTCTGTCTGTCTGTCAATTTTTCTGTCTGTCTGTGAATGTTTTGTCATGTCTGTCTGTCAATGTTTATGTCTGTCTGTTTGTCAATGTCTCAATGCTTCTGTCATGTCTGTCTGTCAATGTATCAATTAGTCTGTCATGTATGTCTGTATGTATACCAATGTATCAATATTCTGTCAATGTATCAATTTTTCTGTCAAGTCTGTATGTCAATGCCTCAATGTTTTCGTCAAGTCTGCATGCTTTAATGCTTGTAATTCTTCTCACCCTTCTAGTATTCTCTAACGCAGACCATCTCCCACGTCAATATTGAACAGCTTTGCAACCCCGCAGCAAATAATTATTTCCATCTTAATAATCTATCGCCGGATCAGAAAATGGCGCCATCTTCGAACGCAAAACTATCAAAATCCTGGTACGGAACGTTAAAATTTTCCGAAACAAATAATTTTTTTTTCTTTTAAGAAGCATCTCTGTCTTGACATTTTCAAATATTTCAAACTAAGATCCTTTTAAAAAAAAATAAACATTCGTTTATTTTTTAAAAGCGAGTTTTGAAGATGTTTTTAAAAAATTATTTCAACGTGTGAAGGGATGGGAGTGGGGCGGATGTCAACACATTTGTCGCCAAGGCAGCGCTACCTTCAGAAGACCGTCCCTTGCGCTTTGTTCATATTTGAACAAAAGGTCAAAGGATTACATGCGTAAGGTTTGTGTTTTTTGAAAATGTCAAGTTAAAAAATGTGTTCTGGTTTCTAGGCAAAAAAAAAAAAAATAGAAAAAAGTTTAGAAAAGAAAGTCGGATGACGTCAAGGACGAATGACGTAATTATGGGAAGTGGTGAAGAGGTTGGTGACGTAACCACAGAGATTCGTACTTGGGTTGTTCTGGATTGTTGATTTTCCGCAACCCGGCCGTTTCTAATTATTATATCAGAAATGGGGAACAAGAATAGGGAGGAACTCTCCCCACACTTCGCTATATAGGTCTCTGGGTGACGTAAAACAACAATTGTTTCTGAAGACTGAAAGTCAAAGAAAGTTACACTTTTGATAAAAACTTATTTGAAGAAAATTCTCTTCAAGAGGACCATACGAGACACCACGTAAACGCACGCCGTTAATCCCCTGCTTTCTAGGCAAACAGCTACCACCCCCACCCCCCATCAGTTTGGAAAGCTGTGATTCACGCTAAATGTTTACAATCGTAGAGCCGGGTCGAATTAGTAACGGCTAATAGGGGCAGATAATTTAGTTTTTAAACGATTTGAAACTAAGGGGAGGCAATAACAAGTTCTGCTTGATCTTTTCATTGTCGTCTGTAAACTGTCGTCACGGACGGCTGCTTTCACGAGGGCGGGGGGTTCGGAGGGGGGAAGGGAGAAGGATTATCGTCCTTCACGAGCTACTGACCACTACTGATAGTGTTTTAAAGCAAAATATTTTCGGTCGCAGCATTGGCAGTGCTGAATTCACAAATTATGAATTACTGAAAAGTATAAAATAAAACAACTAAATAGCGGCGTATGCTTACGGCGCGGGTCGGCTCGTGGATTTAATTTCTTTAATAACACCACATAAATTGAACAAGTTTACTTGAATGAATTCACTCTCGAATGTCAAACATAAATCTAGGGGAGATGCTGGGGACAGAGAACAGCAGAAATACCAGTCCTGGAACCAAAATTGTGATAGGTTGAACCCACTCACAGCAGTGGCGGAACTAGAAAAAAAGGGCCACCCCGCAAAAAATTTTTTTAGGCCGCCCCATATATATATATATATATATATATATATATATATATATATATATATATATATATATATAAAACATCAATTATAAAAAAATTCAACATCATGTCATGTGTGTAAGTGCTTTAGTGTGTTTTGTGAAAATCGGTTTTAATTACATTTTGATATAATCCATCTTGTCGGTCAAAAGAATATAAAACATCACAGCTTTGTATAAGTAATGGGGTCTCATGTTATGTTTATTTTTATGTTTTGTTTTTATATTTATATTATTAATGTTTTAAATATTATTGATTTAATATATTTCAATACACTTCCTTTTTAAACAATATTATTCTTTAGTAATTACTTATAAAAAAATAATAGAGAGAAGTAGTTGCTTTGTAATTTGTTTAGTACAAATCTATTAAAGGGAGCTTATGATTACCCCTATTTGACTATTTTTATAAAAAGGGAAATAAGTCATGGAAGTGGTTTGAACATTTGCTTATCTTTGATAAGTTTGATTGTGTGAGAAAGACTCGGCTTTCACAGTTGTTTAAAAAAAAGGGAAAAGAAGATACAAGAGCGTGGGGTGGTGTCTATAGAATAAAGATAATCCAACCGCAGCTACGGTAATTTTTTTACAAAACAACCATCAGGTCAAAAATGAAAGAAAATTTACTTTTTTTTTAAACAGTAAATTATTTTATTATGGTCGGCTCTGGGCCCCTAAATGGCGTGGCCCCCCCCGCATTGCGGGGTCTGGCGGCACTGTAGTTCCGCCCCTGACTCACAGACAGGATACTATTACTAACTACAGAGTCAGACAGGGTTTAGAGTGGAACCTACATGGTAAAAGACGCTGAGGCTGATACAAAAGAAAACTTGGCGACGCAGCGTGATGGGTGAGGCTGACAATGAAATAGGACTGAGTTGGGTAAAATTGAAAAGCCTGGCAGGATACCGTGGAGAGTGGCAAACTTTTACAGAGTCCCTGTGAGCCTCTAGGAATCCAAAGGGAAGATGATGAATTCTTCAAGGCTTCAAAACGATAAAGCTTTTACATAGGCCCCATGTTGATTTAGGAACCCGAACTTGAGAGTACTCTCCTGGTGATTCTGTGTTCGAATACTGGACAAGCCAATGTATATCGTGACCATAGCGACTAGTAGATTAATCCAACTGTTCAATTTTTTTAAAGCTTAGGTTTGAAAGATAGTTTTACTTATACTTTTACACAAATATTCTCTTCGATACATTCAATTTAAAAAGACGCCGGTAGTCCAAATAAAAAGTTATACTGTTGTTATAATTTTCCTAATCCTGATCATAACCCCAGCACTAACCCTAACTTTAATGCCCATCCTAGTATTGACTCGATGCCTGATCCTACCAACATGTAATAAATACCCTTTATAAGACACTACCAGTACTTGTACTAAAATTCCACTCAAATTAAACTATTTTTGTAATGAATAATCAACCGAGAATTAGTCAAAATCGATATAGTTAACTTCATAGTCAGTATTTAAGAACATTAGCAAACGGCATATATATTTTCAGACCCCCCCCCTCCCATCTTCTAACAACATACTCCTCTATTTGAGTCGTTGCAAATTTACAACATTGTTCTACTTCACATCTTTACAAACGTGACAGCAAGGATTAAGTTTGTCGCCAAGTTAATAATGTTGTGTGAAAACACAAAAGCGACCCTTGCCGCGCGTTTAAACTAAAAAACAACAGGCCTGCTGCGCATGTCTGAATGACGCTGATATCAATAGATTTTCTTACATCCGGTTCGGCTCATGTAGTTCTTTGCACAAACAACCAGCTTTAGTTTGTAATTTGAGTTGGCCAACACCTGTGTGATACCATCTGGTCAAAGCCAGCCTTGTTTATCGATTACTTCTTGTTAAAAACAGTCAATCATACCCCAACATGCTCGATTACTTTTGTCACGTTTTTTCAATTAGTGTTTTTTTTTCTTTCTACCATATCAATTCTAAGTTAATTCGTAAATCTGGATAATTTATTATAAAAGGAGATTTATAAAATTCAATAACAGAAGGAGCAAATTTATTATATGCGAAACTATATAAATAAAAGTACCTTTAATGATAAAAAATGGCCAACACCACAGTGGTTAAATATTTAAAAAATAAGGAACGATAACTTACTAAATTGCGGAAATAAATAGATAATTATATTTACTTATTAAATGGGATTGGAAATCCAATTTTTAAAGCATCCATATGGTACAATTAATTTTACACAAATCAATACCGGTAATTTTTTATTTTATTTTTAAAGCTAGAGAGGTTGTTTATTTTTTTTTTAATTTATTTAACAGCAACCATTACCGAGCATGGTAAATTTTCAACAAGCTTTAGAACGGGCCTTAACTAGGGCGCACCTACTTTTGCCCAACGGTACACACAACTGAACTAAATGTGTACCTGTTATACTGACCCGCCCCTTACCTGGCTGTTTCAAAAATAAAGTAGAAAAAAAGTGGATTTGTCTCCCCTCAACATCTAAAAAAAAAAACCTAAATCGTGTAGACTGCGCTAGGGGCGGTAACTCCACTTGACAATTGCATCGCTGGCTGGTTATACGCAAACAGACCACAACTTTGTTTTTTTTTAAAAAGACACCTCATTCTATGGACTCGCCGAGTCACCCTACTGATCGGATATTGATCTGTACCTCCGCCTTGAATTGATCGCCAACAGAAAGAAACGCAGTGTGAATAAGAACACCATAGATTTGTTGACTTGCCGAGAAGGTTAATTTGTTCTAGCCTATATAATTCTCTAGTGAAAGACTAAGTCACAATTTCTCAATCTATTTAATTTTTAAATATTTTGTTCTTTGATAGGTTGATATTTTTGAAGTGTTAAGTAAGTGTAGATAAGTTTCACATACAGCAGTTTAAACATTGGATTGGATATAACACAAATATTAACAACAGGTAAGTGTGTCGTTTTAAGACCCTTAGTATATATAGGCCTAAATATTACATTTACATAATATGTAAGTGTGAGAGAGAGAGAGTGAGAAAGAGAAAGAGAGAGAGAGAGAAATAAGAGAAGAGGGATTCACATACATGCACACACGCTATATATATATATATATATATATATATATATATATATATATATATATATATATATATATATATATATATATATATATATATATATATATATACTGCCATGACAATAACCATAAAGACTTGTAAAAATAATTTCGATATAAATCTGAAATGGCCCTGCTTTTTCTCTTTGATGGCTGGATGTAAGAAGAAAAAACTCACAAAGGGGAGGCAACAATGTTTGTCGTGTTTCTTGTGACAGTCAAAGCTTCCCTAAAACGTCATCGTCGTCTGCTTGCAATGTTTGATGCCCGGGTTGTCGTCCGTTGCGGTGAGGGCATAAATTTAAAGGTTCCCTCATGGTGCGAATCCTGGGTGCGGAGTTTGTCCACGCACTTTAGGAATTCGGTCAAAATGTGTCAGTGTGTGTCATTTTAGGGGAGGGAGGGGGAGGGGGGTAAACTTTGGGCTTCACTTTGTTCAACTTACTCAGGGGTTCTTCACTTTGTTCAACTTACTCATGGATTCTTTACTTTGTTCAACTCACTCAGGGATTCTTTACCTCGGCATATGAAGTGATAGTGTGATCAGCACTATACCCAGCGTCATTTACTTTCCCTATCGTGAGTCAGGTACCCATCAGAGCAACGGACTTGAACCCTGATTCAAACTCGAGACTTTTGGGTTAGCAGTCGCTCGCTCTACCATCCGACCACTCAAAAATTAGGGAATTCCCCAATATAATAACATTTTTCCTATTTGTGCCGTCTGATGAAAAGACGGACATTTTGATATCACTTTTATCTGAACTATTTGTATTATCAAATATAAGACACATAAACAGTGTAGGCTGCTAATAAGCTTAGAATCATTATACTTTTTTATAGTCATAGTTTAATTAAATAGTCATCTGTTTAATTACAGAGGCGTAGCTAGAGGAGGGTGGGTAGGAGGGGGGCGCACTGGGCGCCGACCCTAGATGGGCGCAAACGGGATGAAAAAAAAATCTAAAGCACATTCTGAGCTTTATTACTGAATTACACACAGTCTAAATAAAGAAAAAAAGACTGCTGCTTGACTTTACATACTGATTTAACCGTTTTTTACTTTAAATGTGTGACACTAAAATAAAAACGGTTACAGGATAATGACTGGAAAAACACGCACCCAACCAAATTAAAAGGGGGGGGGGGGGCTTTTTTAACTAACTTGATAAACTATATATAAATTTGGGGGGGGGGGGGGGGCGCAAAATTGATAATTCGCCCCGGGCACTGGAATGAATTGCTACGCCTCTGAGCCTAAGTAAAAAGACAATGTTCACGACGTCACGACGCTTGTAAATTTAATTGACAGACAGGAAAGTTTTATAGCAAGAATATAAAATATTGTATGCCGTTATTTTATATTTTAATAGTTAACAAAAATAACTATTAAGTCTTCTACCCCTCCACCCCCACGACTTTACCTCCTTTTCTCAAAAATAGTTTTTAAAAAAAAAACCTTCATAGTGCCCCTAAGGGGGGTTAGAAATGTAGTGTTTTTTTTTAATTAATGAAAAACTAGGGGAGTTAACTAAACAACGTACAAAAACATGTTTATGAAATTTACATTTTTAATAAAGGTGATTTATCTTCCGCAACAAGACAGCTGACGTACCTCTGTCATACGGGTTCTAAAACACATTGCTACACGTGTATGTTGAAAATAGAAGTCACACACATACATATACACATACATATATACACATATACATACTCATCCATACATGCACGCATTCATGCTTGCACCTACACACTGATGTTCAAAATACAGGGGTAAGACTCACACAAATAAGCACATTACATATACACATACACACGTACGTTTAACAAAATACTAGTCAGCATCACACGCATACGCACGTACATACACACACATACATATATATACACACACACACACACACACACATATATATATATATATATATATATATATATATATATATATATATATATATATATATATATATATATATATATATATATATGTTCAAAATACAAAAGTCAGCCTCACACATACACACACATACAGGGATGTTTAGAATATATACATACATAGACACATGCACACAGATAAACACACATTCATACACACATATTGATGTTCAAAATGCATGACTTATCATCACACATGCATACACACATACACATGCAGACACATACGTACACGGATGTTCAAAATACAGGAGTCAGCCTCACACACACACTCACACACACACGCACACACACGCACATACACACACATACACTGATCTTTAGAATACAGGTGTCAGCCTCACACACACACATACACACACACATGCACACACATACACTGATCTTTAGAATACAGGAGTCAGCCTCACACACACACACTCACACACACGCACACACATGCACACACACACATACACACACACATACGCTGATCTTTAGAATATAGGAGTCAGCATCACACACACATACACACACACGCTGATCTTAAGAATACATGAATCAGCATCACACACTCATACACACACTGATCTTTAAAATACAGGAGTCAGTCTCACACACACGCTCACACACACGCACACACATGCACACACACATACACACACATACAATGATCTTTAGAATACATGAGTCAGCTTCACACACACACACACACACACACACTGATCTTTAAAATACAGGTGTCAGCCTCACACACACACACACACACTGATCTTTAGAATACATGAGTCAGCCTGAGGCACTGACACCAGCTAATCCTAACGATAATCTCCACTGACTTGCACTGCCCCCCCCCCCCCCCCCCCCAGAGATGCCAGTGGACGGTCACCCCGAGTCCACTCTAGAGACGGATCTAGAACGCTCTGTGGGATTCTCGTCATTTGTTTGACATGAATTGTAGAGCGTAGCGGGAGTAGTATATTAGGTCGCTTTTGATTATTATTTTTGGCGGAGCAGGGGATGTGGAGGAGCAATGACATATAGTAAAATACTCGGGAGCAGGATGTGGGCCTGGTACAATGACATATAGCAAAATACTCCCAGCCTGGCGCATCGGGATGTGGAGGGTGGGTGAGCAGGATGCGCAGCCTGGTACAACGACATATAGTAAAATACTACGCCAACTGGGGTTGGCGGAGGTGGTGGGGAAGTAGGTCACCTTTTGGTGACCTTGTGACGTAATCATTGACCTTGTGACGTAATTAGTGACCTTGTGACGTAATCATTGACCTAGTTAAGTAATTTTAATGCGTTTTTAATGAGTTTTAATGAGTTTTAAAAATTTTAATTAATTTTTGACCTAGTTACGTAATTTTAATGTGTTTTTATTACGTAATTGTTTAATTTGTTTGATTTAAATTGTTTAATTACTTTGTTTATATTGTGTAATTTTTATTAACGAGTTACGTAATTTGATTATTTGTTTACTTTTTAATTATTTTTATTTTGTTTATTTTTAATTTTATTTTATTTTATAATTAGTTAAATTATTAACTAGTTACGTAATTTGATTTTAATTACTTTGTTTAATTTAATTACTTTGATATATTTCTTTTCTTTGTTGTTTAATTTGTTGGTTTGTTTGAATGTATGTATGTTTTAAATAAAAGACTAACACTAGCCGTGTACTTTGTGAATAACATCCATTAAAGATAACGATCAGCCACAGCTGTTACGTATCGACCCGCCCGCGAAGTTTTCTCACCGCTACCCGTTTTAATGGGAATGTATTGATCGCAGCCGCTGGCCCATCACAGCATGATGTCCCACCTAATTAAATTTTTTGTTATGCTTCACCGAGTTACCCCCGCTCGGTTGACGGGTTATGGTAATTAACGACATACATTAAGTAGCTTTCCGCGAAGCACTTAGGTCATTATGCAACAGCTGTTGTGCGACAGCTGGTGCTGTAATTAGTCACGGCTCTCGGCTTTTTTCATTAGACTACAGCTGTACATGAACTATGTTCACATATCATACGCCCGGTCATTCTTTGATCAAATTAAAAAATTTTGTTTCCACATGTCATGCGAACCGTCCCTTGCTATGTATGAAAGATTAATGGTTGTAACTATTCGCTTATAGCGAGGGTCAGCGAAAACAAAAATATATTTAAGGGTCGGAATTTTCTTTCAACCACCGTTAAGTCAGGTTTTGAGACGAAACGAAGTCTCGGTAGGTTCGTGTTTTTTAATGGGCGACAGGGCGACTTGGGGCGTTGGTACGTAGGTATGCGGGGTAGACATGTTTTTTACAAGTCTGGAAAAGTAATTACGTTTTTTTATGACCGTTCCGATTTTCTTTTGATCTGACCACCATTTGACCACACTGAGCCAGATAAATTTAACAATCGTCGCAGCGGGGTTTATTTTAAGTGCACCCCGTGCACGCTTGTTTACATTTTAAAAGACGTGTCGCGTGTCTTCCCCTTACGGCTTCCCTAATAGAGAAACGAGAGGAAAGACAACTGTTCTAAAATTAGAACAGCCTTGTTTACAGCCACGAGTATCGTCCCTTGTGAAAAAATTCGCGTCAGAATCATTAACTAAACATTCAATTTCTTTAACAAGTTAAAAAATAATTTAGGAAGACAAGGGTTAACAACATTAGACGCCACCGTTTTTGTTTCCTGCGACGACAAGGCACAATACATTTTTTTTATTTTATGTCTCAAGTAGAGGGGTGGGATATTTTTTCTTTGTAAGCGTGTTGTAAACAATAGGTAGACGAAGCGATTACTAAGTAAGAGGGGAGAGAAGTGACGTACATCGCGATATTTGAAAACATGGCGATGTTTAACCTCAACCAAAAAAGGCAATGAACCTAGAAGGAAGACGAATATATATCTTAGTCTTGCAGCAGATTACCTGCCCATGTTCGCTTTTAGTATTACAGTTTTCATCAAACTTCTTTTTGACTTGAACTTCTTTAATTTTTTAAGAAAGTTTACTTATACATATTACATTACGTCTAATGACAATTTTTTTTATTTTTACCACTCATGTATTTTCTTTTTTCTATATCTTACATTGTCATCTTAATTTTTGATCACCTTAGTAAAAATTTGCTTAAGATTATAAACTTCAAGTTTTAAAAAAACAACAACGTTATAGTACGTCGTGTCAAATGACACACCGTTTAAAATGTCTACATTTAAATTTCACCAAAATAATGATGTATAAACTAAATATGATATGACGTTAGCATACATATAATTCAATCTAATCACTCTAAAGTACAAATCAATAATTTTTTATTGATTAAGGGGCTGGGTGAGTTATTTTTATCACTATTCGCCCTTCCCCTTCCCTTTGTCCGCAACCCCTTTCCCCTTCGCCCATCCCTAACCTCAATACCAACCGTACCACTACCCATTCTATTCCATTAAAGAGACAAAGGATTTATGACAATCCTAAAGACAAATATTTATTCAACTAATATCACAACCCCCTAGAAACCACTCCAACAGACTGGGATACATAACTTGTAGACACCACTACACGTTGAATATCTCTTGCACCCTACCTACATCGACAACTTTGTCCGCCGCCCTCGCCCCCGTCCCTAAACAACCGATAGATAAACACACCGTACCACTACCCACACTATTCCCTTGGACAGACAAAGGACAAAGTAACAGACAAACATTTATCCCCCTTCGTTTACTGTCACAAGTGACAACGTTCCCATCCAACTCCAAAACAGCCATGGCCGAATTTCGAAACCTGTCTTGTTGAAAACAAAGACCGTCCCACTCTAGTGTAAACTCTACCCCGACCAACTCCGAAACAGGGATGGTCCACGTTTTAAATCTACCTTAGTGAAAACAAAAGCCTTCCCACTCTAGACTCGGCCCCTAACACTTCCAAAACATACCTGTACTAACTTTGAAACCACCCTCGGTGAAAACTTCACCGACACTAGTATGGACTCTACACCTACCGATTCCAAAACATGAATGTTCCGAGTTCAAAACCAACCTTCACCGACACTAGTATGAACTCGGCTACCAACAATTCCCAAACATACATGTACCAACTTTCCAACCTGCCTCAGTGCTAACAAAATTCCCCGACCCTAGTATGAACTCGACTGCCAACAATTCCTAAACATCCCTGTACCAACTTTGTAACCTGCCTCGGTGAAAACTTCACCGACCTTAGTTTAACTCTCCCTAACAATTCCAATGATGCATGTACGAACTTTGTAACTTGCCTCGGTGAAAACACCCCCGTCCCTAGTATGAACTCGGTTACCAACAATTTCAAAACATGCATGTTCCGAGTTCAAAACCAACCTTCACCGACACTAGTTTAAACTCTGCCCCATCAATTCCTAAACATGCATGTACCAACTTTGTAACCTACCTCGGTGAAAACTCTCCCGACCCTAGTATGGACTCTACACCTACCGATTTCAAAACATGTATGTTCCGAGTTCAAAACCAACCTTCACCGACACTAGTATGAACTCGGCTACCAACAATTCCTAAACATGCATGTACCAACTTTGTAACCTGCCTCGGTGAAATCTTCACCGACCCTAGTATGGACTCTAGACCTAACGATTCCAAAACATACATGTTCCGAGTTCAAAACCAACCTTCACCGACACTAGTATGAACACGGCCCCTAACAATTCCAAGGATGCATGTACCAACATTACAACCTGCCTCAGTGTTAGCAAAACTCCCCGACCCTAGTATGAACTCGACTGCCAACAATTCCTAAACATGCATGTACCAACTTTGTAACCTGCCTCGGTGAAATCTTCACCGACCCTAGTATGGACTCTAGACCTAACGATTCCAAAACATGCATGTTCCGAGTTCAAAACCACCCTTCACCGACACTAGTACGAACTCTAGACCTACCGATTCCAAAACATACATGTTCCGAGTTCAAAACCAACCTTCACCGACACTAGTATGAACACGGCCCCTAACAATTCCAAGGATGCATGTACCAACTTTGTAACCTGCCTCGGTGAAAACTTCACCGACCTTAGTTTAACTCTCCCTATCAATCCCAAGACATGCATGTACCAACTTTACAACCTGCCTCAGTGTTAGCAAAACGCCCGACCCTAGTATGAACTCGACTGCCATCAATTCTAAAACATGGATGTACCAACTTCGAAACATCCGTCTGTGTTAACAAAACTTCCCCGACCCTACTATAGACTCGACCCCTAACAATTCCAAAACATGCATGGTCTAGCTTCGAACCCTGCCTCGGTGAAAACATCACCGACTCGTGTATAAAATCTGTTCCAACCAACTCCAAACTTCTCTGGGCGCCCGAATAAAAATAACTCACCCAGCCCCTTAATCAATAAAAAATTATTGATTTGTACTTTAGAGTGATTAGATTGAATTATATGTATGCTAACGTCATATCATATTTAGTTTATACATCATTATTTTGGTGAAATTTAAATGTAGACATTTTAAACGGTGTGTCATTTGACACGACGTACTATAACGTTGTTGTTTTTTTAAAACTTGAAGTTTATAATCTTAAGCAAATTTTTACTAAGGTGATCAAAAATTAAGATGACAATGTAAGATATAGAAAAAAGAAAATACATGAGTGGTAAAAATAAAAAAAATTGTCATTAGACGTAATGTAATATGTATAAGTAAACTTTCTTAAAAAATTAAAGAAGTTCAAGTCAAAAAGAAGTTTGATGAAAACTGTAATACTAAAAGCGAACATGGGCAGGTAATCTGCTGCAAGACTAAGATATATATTCGTCTTCCTTCTAGGTTCATTGCCTTTTTTGGTTGAGGTTAAACATCGCCATGTTTTCAAATATCGCGATGTACGTCACTTCTCTCCCCTCTTACTTAGTAATCGCTTCGTCTACCTATTGTTTACAGCACGCTTACAAAGAAAAAATATCCCACCCCTCTACTTGAGACATAAAATAAAAAAATGTATTGTGCCTTGTCGTCGCAGGAAACAAAAACGGTGGCGTCTAATGTTGTTAACCCTTGTCTTCCTAAATTATTTTTTAACTTGTTAAAGAAATTGAATGTTTAGTTAATGATTCTGACGCGAATTTTTTCACAAGGGACGATACTCGTGGCTGTAAACAAGGCTGTTCTAATTTTAGAACAGTTGTCTTTCCTCTCGTTTCTCTATTAGGGAAGCCGTAAGGGGAAGACACGCGACACGTCTTTTAAAATGTAAACAAGCGTGCACGGGGTGCACTTAAAATAAACCCCGCTGCGACGATTGTTAAATTTATCTGGCTCAGTGTGGTCAAATGGTGGTCAGATCAAAAGAAAATCGGAACGGTCATAAAAAAACGTAATTACTTTTCCAGACTTGTAAAAAACATGTCTACCCCGCATACCTACGTACCAACGCCCCAAGTCGCCCTGTCGCCCATTAAAAAACACGAACCTACCGAGACTTCGTTTCGTCTCAAAACCTGACTTAACGGTGGTTGAAAGAAAATTCCGACCCTTAAATATATTTTTTGTTTTCGCTGACCCTCGCTATAAGCGAATAGTTACAACCATTAATCTTTCATACATAGCAAGGGACGGTTCGCAGGACATGTAGAAACAAAATTTTTTAATTTGATCAAAGAATGACCGGGCGTACGATATGTGAACATAGTTCATGTACAGCTGAAGTCTAATGAAAAAAGCCGAGAGCCGTGACTAATTACAGCACCAGCTGTCGCCACACTTAACGCGGAGAGGGACTTAATGGTTTCGATTAATTACCTGTTGTGATCGCTTCAGTGAGTCCGCTATTAAGCAACCACGGGGAGCGCTGGGGAGGCTCACGGGCGGATCGATAAGTACAAGCTGTCGCTAATAAGTAACAGCTGTGGTTAAATGGATGTTATACACAATGACACTTTCTAGTACATGCTAGTGTTAGTCTTTTATTTCAAACGGCGTACAACAAAGAAATTAAAAGCAAACTAATTAAAATGAATTTCAAACAAATAAATTATACAAAGTAATTAAATTAAACAACAAGTAAACAACAATTAAAAATAAAATTTAAAAATAATAATTTAAAAAAAAAAAAAAAAAAAAATTTTAAAATTTAAAAAAAAAAATTAAAATCAAATTACGTAACTCGTTAATAATAATTAAACTAATTATAAAATTAAATTAAAAATTTAAAAATTTAAAAAATTAAAATCAAATTACGTAACTCGTTAATAAAAATTACACATAGGTGGACCATCATACTGATGGTCAGTGGGTTCGATCAATGGAGGGTGAGGGCGAACAACACATAAACCCCCGATGCATGACCAACTTTAATTAGGTGTGATGGGCCTGGAGCTGCGATCGATATAATACCCATTTAAAAACGCGCAGCGCGGGGAGGTTCACGGGCGGTCGATACGTAACAGGTGTTACATGTCTGGTTAAAGGCTGGTATACAAAAACTGTTCTAGTACACGCTCGTTGTAGGGGAGAATTTAAAAACATACATACATTCAAACAAACCAACAACATTAAACAACAAAGAAAAGAAATATATCAAAGTAATTAAATTAAACAAAGTAATTAAAATCAAATTACGTAACTAGTTAATAATAATTTAACTAATTATAAAATAAAATAAAATTAAAAATAAACAAAATAAAAATAATTAAAAAGTAAACAAATAATCAAATTACGTAACTCGTTAATAATAATTACACAATATAAACAAAGTAATTAAACAATTTAAATCAAACAAATTAAACAATTACGTAATAAAAACACATTAAAATTACGTAACTAGGTCAAAAATTAATTAAAATTTTTAAAACTCATTAAAACTCATTAAAAACGCATTAAAATTACGTAACTAGGTCAATGATGACGTCACAAGGTCAATGATTACGTCACAAGGTCAATGATTACGTCACAAGGTCACCAAAAGGTGACCTACTTCCCCACCACCTCCGCCAACCCCAGTTGGCGTAGTATTTTACTATATGTCGTTGTACCAGGCTGCGCATCCTGCTCACCCACCCTCCACATCCCGATGCGCCAGGCTGGGAGTATTTTGCTATATGTCATTGTACCAGGCCCACATCCTGCTCCCGAGTATTTTACTATATGTCATTGCTCCTCCACATCCCCTGCTCCGCCAAAAATAATAATCAAAAGCGACCTAATATACTACTAGCGGGTCACTAATGACTTTAACTTTTAGTTATTTGTCTATTTCATTGAAGTTTTTCAAGAATTATAAAGGGTAGCGAGTAGCTAATGACTTTAGCAATTACTTATGTATCCATATCACCGAAACAAATGATTGCTCGCGGCAAATTTTTGTAGGTTGAATGACACAGATGGTGGTGTATAATTTAATGAGCGACATGATGTTCTATAATTTAATGATCTAGATAACAAATGAAGTGGTTCAGATCGCGCTTTTCAGCGTGTTAGGCAGGCGAAGCAGAATTCATCTTCTTTGTGACCACGCATGAAAATAGGTGTAAATGGTTTAGACAACTGTCGATAATTCAATGACAAAGACAGTGTTCTATAACATAATGACTGAGTCAGTGGTCTATAATTCACTCAGACGGTAGGCCTACTCTATAATTTAATGACTTAGCGGTCTGTAATTCAATAATTAAGATAGTCTTCTGTAATTATATGACTTAGAAAGTGTTCTATAATTCACTGGTCTGTAATATAACGACCGAGAATGTGGTATAATTTAATGACCGAGATTGTGGTATAATTTAATGACCGAGATTGTGGTATAATTTAATGACCGAGATTGTGGTATAATTTAATGACCGAGATTGTGGTATAATTTAATGACCGAGATTGTGGTATAATTTAATGACCAAGATTGTGGTATAATTTAATGACCAAGATTGTGGTATAATTTAATGACCGAGATTGTGGTATAATTAAATGACCAAGATTGTGGTATAATTTAATGACCTATAATTTAGTGACCGAAATTGCTGTATAATTTAAATTACCAAGATTGTGGTATAATTTAATGACCGATATTCTGGTATAATTTAATGACGGAGGTTATGGTATAATTTAATGATCGAGATTGTAGTACAATTTAATTACCGTGATTGTGTTATAATTTAATGACCGAGATTTTGGTATAATTTAATGACCGAGATTGTGGTATAATTTAATGACTGAGATTGTAGTTTAATTTAATGACCGAGACTTTGGTATAATTGAATGCCTGAGTTAGGCTTGCGATGTTAAAATAACGAAGACATAGGCCAACCTCCGCGCTTACCACAAGGCAACAGCACAGAGTTGCCGTCAAATCCTGTCGTCTCATGATGGATGGTCCCTTCATTAAAACTAAAATTAAACGGCTGAAGGTTAGTTTATAAAATATATTACCTACACCCTTGTTTTTTTGTGTATTGTTTTTAGATGAGAAATTTCTTTAAGACGGCCGGACTGGGATATATAAAATTTCATCCTAAAATGCGTCGACTTGTCTTGAGATAAAAATAAAGACATATATCTTAACGATACAAAAACAAAATAGTTAAAAAATAAATAAAAACTTAATTAGATTAGAATTGAAATCCGAAAAAAAACTTGCGTTGACGTTAAGTTCTTTAAACAACGGGAGTATTCTAGTTATAAGTTCATTTTTTATAACATACTATTCTTCGCTAAAACATTGATATAGTTATCGAAACCTAACAAAACAACGTGCGATTCAGGGGTACACTTTCACACCCTCCATTTTTGACTGACATAGGACCGTGTCTCCCCCCCCCTCCCCTTTTGACATCAGGTAACCATCGTCCGTGTCTTTCCCCGGGGGTAAACGAGTGTATGACGTCAATATAGTTTGTAACATAAAACACCTTACGACGTCATATCTGAGACCGTTATTAATAACTTACCCAGTGTTGGGCGTCTCATACAGGGCCCAGCCCGACCCTGACCTTGTATCAGGCAGCCATTATGTTGGCAGAAAACCAAACGAACTCACCGAGACACATACGAAACAATGTTCATTTAAAAAAAAACTGGCCATTAAAAAAATGATTTTAAATATGCATCTGATTTATAATCAGAATTATAAATGCAGGGGTGAAGTTGGGGGGGGGGGGGGGTACGATTGATGTTGGCTCATACGTATCGAAATCGACTAAGTGTTTTTATTCTGATGAAGATCGTAGGTCGAAACGGCTTATTTATTTTGTCATTTTCATAAAGTTTTTCATATCAATTTATCACCATACCCACCGTCACCAGTCGTTTGGTCCGTCCATAGCTGCAGCCCAGTCGTATTGACAGAGGCAAGTTAAACCATAAAGCTAGGTCGCCATTTTTTTAGGGGTCGGCGGTTGGGTTAGGTCTTGAGTGAGCAGGTCACAATCATATTTTGAAAAGGTGGTAGAGTGGGGGGGGGGGGGGGTTTGGATTGTGTGCTAATCAAGACCGACATCTATTTTTCAAGAGGTGAGTGTGTAAAGGGGGGGGGGTAGGTGGGAGATATTGTGTCTTCATCGAGATCGCCATCTTGCAGTAGACAAGACAACATCCCTGAAGCTGTAAACAACGTGTTGTGATTGTTTATCGATCTTTAATAAGCCATGTCCCAATTAAAAAAAAAACCGACGCATTGTTTACATGTATGCCCAATGTTGGAAGAGCTTGATTTACGAAGTAGGTTCATGGGAAAATTTTGGCGCAGATTTAATTATTTATTCTTGAAACAAAAATTTCCATTTTTAAAAAATACCAATGTCAGGTAATTTTATCCAATCATAAACAGTCAACATGATTTTTAAAAAAATAGTATATTGCTTAGAAATACTTATTGAAATTTAAGTATTTCTTTGTTATATAGACCTAGTTAATATATATATATATATATATATATATATATATATATATATATATATATATATATGACTTTAACAGGGGAGTCCTACCTGCGGCACATATCAACCATACATACACGACACAGAGGTTAAAGCCTATTGACCGCTAACAATGAATGTTTCAAAACATTTATCGATTGCAATTATGTGACAGTATGATTTTGGTAGGTGTGAGTGGTGTAAATGGGCGATACTATTATTATTATTAAAAATATGTGTACAATTATTGCTCTCCTTATATACATATATAGTGGCGTCACTAGGTCGGGTGTCACCCGGTATAGTAACCCAGGGTGTCACCCCCTCCGCCAACGACTATCATGTACTAAAACTCTAGGCAGTTTGGTGTCACTCCCAATTTGTATGGTGTCACCCTATGACTAATTGTGTATCTTACGTTGATTAGCTCTTCAAATGACAGTATAATCAAAAATTTTCTCAATATTTCGTTTTGATGTCACCCGTCAAAGTCTTCACCCCTGCTCAGGCGGAGTGACGCCACTGTCTACACAACAAACTGACTAACTCGACTTTGAGGTCTTTAAAACAAAACAACACAAATACGCTAGCTTTTCATTGCACTACTAGCTTGCCGCTACAGTCATTAAAGTTATTGATCTGTTTTTTGGTTATAAATAAAACTTGCGTTATATCAAATAGCCAGTTGAACAACCATTCGGAATGTATTTTAATTTAGCGGATTTAACCACCACTGAGGGCTATTCAGATGGAACGGAGCGCCTTTTTATATGCTGTTGTACAGAAATTATTGGTCGTAAAAATAATTAGTCACAAATAATTAACTATGGAGTGTTCTAATGCCACGCCCCTGTAAGCGAACCGCTTTAGAAAACACAGAAACACGTGCATAAAACACATAAACACGTGCATAAAACACACAAACAAGTGCATAAAAAACACAAACGCGTGCATAAAACACATAAACACATATAAGTAACACATGAATATTTATTAGAAACACATAACGCATTCATAAAAACACAAGTAAGCATACAAGCAACACAAGAATACATAGAAGAAACAGAAAACGCATTCAAGAAAACGCATACAAAAAAAAAACAGAAAACACATACAAGGAACAGAAATCACATAAAAAAAACAGAAATCACATACAACAAAAAGAAAATACGTGCCAGAAAATGCATAAAATAAACCGGAAGTGATCTCCCCTAAACTTTCTCGAATATTCTTATATAAAATAACAGGGGATGAGAACTCGGGCTATAGAAATGATTTTTAATCCATTTTAAATACTTAAAGTTTTAAAAATAGAATAAAATCTCGTAGACAAATTAATTGCACACCAAGTGAACGCTAAATAAAAAACGCATAATAGTGCGCAATATTATTAGTACTTTATGTTGGCTGGTACCAAGTTGTTGATTCTTAAGAAGCATGTTGGCTGGTATTATATTGTTTATTTTTTAAATAAAATGGTAACTTGGGTGCTTATTAAAGGGGTTTAGGTGACTAGGACTAGTTACAGAAACCCAAGGGGTTAATCTAAGATATTGGGGATGAGCAGACCAGGGAAATCTAAAATTTAATTAAATGTTATTGGCTCACTCTGGTCGTTAAGGGCTACGAGCTCTATGCAGGTGCATGAGTGGCACGTAATGATGGGAAGACACCCGCGGTGATTTATGTCTAAAGTTGAGTCCGGGCATGCCGCTGGACGTCTCGGTAGAATCATTACTCAGGATCTCTGTTGTGGTCAGTTGTCAGGTGTGAAACGCGGCGGGAGTACCGCGTGGTCGTGCGTTAGCTCGAGCGGTGTGTGACACGATCGTTAGCCCTGAGACTATGGGAAGATCTATAGCGGTCAACTATCGGATGTGAAACGCATGGGTGCATAGTGACCGGTGTTATCTCGAACGTCGAGAGATGGGACGGAGCCCAACTCGGGTTCTATAGCTCTAGGGAGATGATAAGGGGGTGAGACTAACCTATATATGAGGAAGGGCGACTATGTTGAAGTCTCTTTCTCTGACAGACACATAGGCTAGACACCATGGTCTAGGCCTCGGATGGTGGCAGCCTTATGGCTGGCCACTAAGGCTGGATTATTGGCCCAGTCGATGTTTTGTTGCTGTACATATGTGCTTCGTTCCAGATTTTTACATATGTTACCTATGTTTATACATGTGGCCAATGTTTGTACCAGTGGCCAAATGTTTTATTCCAGTGGCTGGAAATCTTCCTGCCGTGTAGATATGTTCTTCGTTCCAGTGGCCATTATCTTTGTGGCCCGATGTTTGTACCAGTGGCCCAATGTTGTATTCCAGTGGCTGGAAATCTCCCTGCCTCTTGAGCGTCGAGCTAGATTGTTGGGAGTACTGATGAGTATTCATAGAAGGATTCAACCCGTGTTTGATTAGTGGAATCAGAATTAGTGATGATAACATTTACCCGTGTGATTCTGGGATTACATAACAGTGCAAGTAGTAAAGTTAGAACTAGAGACGATGACATTTACGTTTTTGATTTTGAGATTACACAGCAGTACAAGTGAAATTAGAACTAGGAAGAATAACTTTGACAAGTGTGATTCTGAGATTACATAAGCAGTGCAAGTAGTTAAGTTAGGACTAGAGGAAATGACATTGATATGTATACATTCTGAGTTGTGTAAATGTAGGTTTGCTATCCACACTTATATATGTGTTTTCTATGAATTAATGTCAGTACTACGGTGAATAATTCCACATTGAAATGTAAGTTTGATTATTTTTGTCTTTTTACTTGTATTAGAAATTCAAGTGATGTTTTCTTGAATATGAAAGACTGGCCAGGTCTTATTTGTATTGTGTCTTTGCTTTTAACATATAAACCCTTGTGACGTCAAACAAAGATAAATAAATGCATATTATGTGTGTTTACTATGTTTTATTTTTAGTTTAATATTGGTGTTGTATAGATGCTAATTAGTTTTGCTCAGGTCTTATTAGACCCCTTTGTCACCACGCAAAAGTGCACGGATGAGTGAATAAGATCACCTCTTCGGTTTAAACCCCCCTAACACATTTGGTGTCAGAAGTGGGATATAAGATATCTATTTCTCGAAGAACCCCTAACATTTAAAAATTTACATTAGTTTTTTGAGAAATCGGAAGTAGCGTAAATTACTACTTCCGGTCAACGGAAATTACTCAAAATTTAACAGAAGGTAGAGAATTAGATCTTTTACTTACATGTGAAATTTCATTTATCTATCTGAAATATTACTCAAGTTATAGCCTTTTGAAAAATTCAAAGTAGAAAAAGTACCACTTCCGGTTGTCGGAAATCGCTCAAAAGTTGATACGGATCTACGATTTTGATATAATACTTATATATGAAATTTCATCAACCTAGCTGTAACGGTACTCAAGTTATCGTGTTTACACACAGACACACAGACACACAGACACACACACACACAGACATACGGACAAGATTGCAAAATTATGTTTTTCCGTATCAGTGAGGTGTAAAACGTCGAGATTTGTAAAAATCTCGATTTTTTTTTGCACGATTACAATACTATCTCTATACTACGTATATACGAGAAAGTAAAAAAACAGTAAACACATACATGAAAAAGTGAACCCTTACAAGATAAAGAAAACAATTAAAAACAACAACAGAAAAAACATACAAGAAAAAGAAAAAAACATACAAGAAAAAACATACAAGGAAAAGAAAACACATAAAAAGAAACAACCATATTACATACACGACAAAAACTGAATTGAACGCTAAGTGCTTGGCCAAACGTTTAGATTTCTAAATCATACACCCATGTTGTTATTTATTGAACTTCTTTATCTGTTAAATACCACATTACTTATTCTAAAATGTATACATTGTATAATTGGTGTCGGGATGGTTTGTGGCATGAGTACGAGTTCAAACTGAGGGACTGTTAGTATGTTAGTTGTTGGATATAGAAATAAAGGGAATGGGGAAGAATTTAAATCACGTCCCAAAGCGCCGACTTGTAAAACTTAGCCATATGTACGCATGTGATGAATAGCAAAGCCTTCCATCTACAGAAAACTTACATTGTGTTTGTAATTGTAACAATGTGTATCGACTACCCGCTATCTGCTGATCACCACCTGGTGTTTTATGTTTTATTTCACGCTTGATGTCACGTGTTCAATAGTGAGAACATGTATAGGTGTGTGTGTGGGGGGGGGGGGGGAGGGGGGGGGGGAACTCGGGAGAATTATTTGTAACTCAATGTCAAGGTTGCCGTATACTGCATATGGTCAACCTACTTCTGTTGTATAATCACCCCCCCCCCCTTTTTTTTACAGTTGTAGCGTAATTGTTCCTTCATCCAATATCACTACCCCCCCTTTAATATCTTCCTTTCCATCCCTCTCATGGTTCTATTTATTACCTTTCCTCGTCTACTCCATCCCACCCTCTCATTTTAGTAACTTCCCCCACATCCCTCACATTTGTATTATTACTTTCCCTCCTCTACCCTCTTTCCTCTACCCTCCCCTCATCCTCTACCCCAACCCCCCCCCCACCTCGTCCTCTACCCTCCCCATCATCCTCTACCATCCCCTCCCTCCTCTACCCTCCTCTACCCTCCCCATCATCCTCTACCATCCCCTCCCTCCTCTACCCTCCTCTACCCTCCCCGTCATTCTCTACCCTCCCCTCCCTCCTCTGCCCTCCCTCCTCTACCCTCCTCTCTCTCCCCTACCTTTATCTTCCCTCCTCTAACCCTTCCTCTCCCCCTCTCCCCTTACACCTACATCGATCCAATCGACTTACTACAGCTGACGCCCCTTATATCCGTTTTCTGGTGTAACAGCCACACTCCACCACACTACCACACCTCACCACACGCCTCGCCACACCTCGCCACACGTCGCGTGTTCACCTCCATCATGTGTGTTACTATTCTGTTACCGGTGAAGATGTGTAGCGGTCAGCTCACCTTGCGTGGTGTGTTGCGACGCTTGACCAAAACATACGTCACGCACTTAACACAGCAACACGGATAATTAAAGCCTCCTTTACCAGGTCAGATAACATAATTTTGTTTTTCTATCGATCACTTAAAAAGCAGATCAATTGTTTTCTTAAGTTCAACGTAACATTTTTCGTTAAACAACCAGTGGTAAAAACAAGTTAATGAATTAGGTCTAGTCTTTTGAAAACTTGAAAAATAGTAGGACTAAATAATTTTGTAAGTTAGTTTTTCATTGTATAGGAAGGGTAAATTACTAGTTATATATTTTTTTCCTTCACTTCTGTTGTTTTTATTTGTGGAGCAGAAATAACATTGATTGGTTAGCTTTGCATTATTAATGGACGACCCTTTGTTTTATTTTTATTAGAGGCTTAGTGTCTGAACTTATAAATTTTATCAGCGTATTAATGAATGAACTGAAAGGGGGGGGGGGGGGGGCAACACTGCAGTGTAGAGTTTTTAAAAATGTGACTTTATAATGAGTTTTTGTTTAAAAACAAAACTAGAGAAAGTCTATTTAGTTCCTTAATTTAAAAAAAAAATTCATTCATCCAATAAGCAACACATATCAACAGCTGTGAGAGCAGCTGTATGTGTGGTGAGAGAGGGATGTGTGTGTGTATGAGCGTGGGCGTCTGTGTGTGTAGAGAAACGAATGTATTCATCATTCATACATTGAATGTGTTCTGACACTGAGTAGCTGTGCGTACTCAAGAAAAAAAAGTATTTCTCAACCACCGCTAACGTAATGTATGTAAAATAAAACTTTAAAAAATAAATTTCCATTAGTATTAAAATTAGATTTTCCTGTTTAAATAATTTAGGAATAAATTGATGTTAAAAAATATAAGCTGCAATATTTTAGAGGGTTGTGGGGGGGGGGGGGGGTTGTAGACTGAAGAGTGACGTCATTTTAAGGGGTCTGGCATTTTGTGACGATTCGTGATGGATGGAGGGGGGGGGGGGGGGAAGTTAAATCGTCAAAAAAGTGTGACGTCATTTAGGGTGTCCCCCTTAATCAGAATGTTTTGCTTTCTCCTTAGTCCCAACCTTTAAACCAATCCAATTACATTACATTACAGCTGGTTAGCACATTACGACCGCTTACCCGAAAGTCTCGAGTTCGGATCCATGAGTCCGCGCAGCTATGGGTACCTCTACCTGACTCACGTTAGGGATACAAAGGCGTTTGTCATAGTGCTGACCACACTATCCCCTTGTATACCGAGGTCGTTGAAACAGGTGAACTCTCCTTCACCTGCCCCATGTGTGCTAGGCACGAACGGGAGACGATGATGATGTGGCTAGCACCTACAGAGAGGATGGTGTGGTTTAAACGTTTGAATTTCGTCTCTGTGACTTCTACACATGCCAGAACGGGCTCTCCTCCCCATCCACACCCCTACCCCAGAGAAATTAGAATACACTGCCAGTAGTAGTTTTTAAGATAAATTGTAAGTCGTCGTGATTACTTGTCTTTAAAAAAATAGTAAAAGTAAAATACCCTTCAAACCCGAAAGTCCGTTGCAAGTGAAGTAGAGTTCGACTGTCAGCGCGATACCCATCTGTACTTACTTTTCCTTACGAGAGCCGGGTACACATCAGAGCTGAGTGGACTCAGGGATGTCTTCCTAATGGATTCGAACCCGGGACCAGACCTCGAGACTTTGGGGTTAGCAGTTAGTCTGATACACCAAAGTTATTGTACAATCAATGAATTTTATATACATCACCTTGGAGCGGTGTAGTCGAGCTATACACCGCGCATTTTAAAAATAAAAACCCAACTGGCTTGAGTTTGAAGCCCGAATCAACTCAGCTTTATGTGGTACCCGGTGTAAATTAGTAAAAAAATGTAACTGGTGTAGGACTAGCCACACAACACCCCCCCCCACTGCGTATGTTTAGTATAATACGGTAGTAAGTTAACTCTACTTTACCTGCTATATTGACTGGCAGATAGGACATACCTGAATATGTAATAGTCGACATAAAAATATGTATGGGAATCAATCATGTATTGTAAATGAATGGAAGACAGGCAGCCAATCATAAAAGTGGGAGAATTGGGGCTAAAAATAGCTTACACATGGCTGTGCAGGGGGACCACCCTACATCCGGTCGACCCCTAGACCATACAATCCTTAGACGGGCGACCCCTAGACCCGGGCGACCTCTAGACCCGGGCGACCCCTAGACAGGCGACCCATAACCCCGGGCGACCCCTAGACCCAGGCGATACCTAGACGAGATAACCGGTAGATCCGGGAGACCCTTCCACCCGGGCGACCCATAGACCCGGGAGACCCCTAGATCCGGACGACCCCTTGACCCGGGCGACCCATAGACCCGGGAGACCCCTAGATCCGGGCGATCATCTTTCATTCTAATTCTTCCCACAGTTGACACCATGAAACAATTAATTACTGCCATCGTTTGACAGACACTTGTTAATCCCGCTGGATTAAACCTCTTTTTTACCGGTGGTGTGAGGGGTGGGGGTGGGGGGGGGGGGGGGAGGGGGCTATGGGTGACAATAATAACAAAAAATAGATGGTACCTATACATGACGTCACAATTTTTTGCATGCATTTCCCTTCCATGTTACGGCGCGGTCTAGTGGTAGAACATACGACTGCTTACCCGAAAGTCTCGAGTTCGGGTCCCGGGTTCAAATCCGTATGACGCCCCTGAGTCCTAACTCAGCTCTGATGGGTACTGAACTCATATTAGGGGAAGTAAAGGCGGCTTACAATAGTGTCAACCACCTTCACATGCCGTAGGTCACAGAAGCAAGTGAACTCTACTTCACATGTTGCATGGACCTTCAGGTATAGTGCTTCTTTCAGACTTTTTTTTCTCCGGGGGTGGGGCACTTGAAACTTTCGGGTTTGGTGGGGGGGGGGGGGGGGGGGAAATGACAAAATTTTCCGGGGAGACGGATACTGGTAAAAACTCCATCTGTCACAGCTGCCCGGGGGTTTAAAACAATCATGAAATTTACCCACCTGACCACGCCGACCTCCAAGCAGTGTTTCTTCCAGATTTTTTTCTCCGGGGGGGGGGGGGGGGGGGGGGCACTTGTAATTTTCGGCGGGGGGGGGGCGGTAGACTTTCTTCGGGGGGGGGGGGCGGACACTGTTAAAAGTATATATTTTCTATATAAATTATATAAATTTCATTTCGTTCGGGAAGAAACTCTGCCTCCAAGGAAACATTCTCTAAACAACCTAGCTTATGTGCCATCTGTATAGTCGTGACCATTTCACGAAAGAAGAAAAAACAAAATCATGCATCAAAAGGGAGGTTACTCTAAAAATAAAAATAATTTTATCACTATTTTAGAACACTACCAGTTCTCGTTAAAATAACTTCAATTATTTAAAACAAAATAAAATATTCTAACAATTTTATCAATTTGCTTTTTATATAATCTACAAATTCCTCATTTTATCAGCGACAAAGTCATCTGTATTTAAACTATACATTCCGCCTTCTATAAACGACAAATTCCTCTTTATTTAACCGATAAATTCCTCTACTTTGCTTAAATAATGAAAGACTTAGACATCAAAAACATGAAAATTAGACGCGACATTCCGGGCAGGACCCAATCACGCTTGCCGCGAGCGAATTTGAATATTTACATTAATCACGGGCGGGCAACTTTTACGTTACGCTTCAGGGCTAGAGGGCAGGCCACGTTATGTTGACACCTGACCTGTGTCGATTTGTTTGTAGTGGGGTAGTTGGCACGATTTTTTTGTAAAGGTTGTTAATTAGTGAGTTAAGGTGAGGTGAATTCGTGAGTTAGGGCAAGGTGAATTCGTGAATTAAGGCTCAATTCGTGAGTTAAGGCAAGGTGAATTTGTGAGTTAAGGCTGAATTCGTGAGTTAAGGCAAGGTGAATTCGTGATCTAAGGCAAGGCAAGGTGAATTCGTGAGTTAAGGCAAGGTGAATTCGTGAGTTAAGGCAAGGCGAATTCGTGAGTTAAGGCTGAATTCGTGATTTAAGGCTGAATACGTGAGTTAAGGCTGAATTCGTGAGTTATGGCAAGGTGAATTCGTGAGTTATGGCAAGGTGAATTTGTCAGTTAAGGTGTTGGTGAGTACCCGGTGTTTTAAATGGTGTTGTTGGTGGATGGTGGATTTTTCGGTATTGTGGTGTTGTAGTGGATCATGATCATATGATGTGATGGGAGGCTTACGCAGTGGTGGATTATGGTGCTAGGACATTCTTGTGGAGTATAATGTTGTGGTAGGCTTACTCTCTGATGGATTATAATGTTGTGGTACCCTGGATTATAATTCTGTGGCGCTGTAACTTTGTGGTGCTGTGTGGTGGATTCTAATGTTGTAGCACTCAGTGGAGTATAATGATGTTATGGTAACATGTGGTGGATTATGAGGTCGACTGACTTGTGACCAATATCATCACAATGGCTGCAACAAACGGCACATTTCTCACTGAATGCGCTTTCCACAGTGCGTACATTGAACTACACATAGCACCCTCAATGCGCTTTCCGCAATGCGTACATTGAACTACACATACCTCACACAATGCGCTTTCCACAGAATGTACATTGAACACACATAGTCACATACCACACTGAAATCTCCTTACCCTCTATTAGCTCACTACATTAAGTACATACGACATGCTGATGTACATCGTTTTTTTTTTTACATTGAATTATTCACTCGCTTAACACGCGATTTAAATTCTGTGAGGTATTTTACATTCCCGAATTCAGACGTACAGGTAGCAGGTACAATTTCTGGAGTCGTGAATTGGAATTTAGATTTGGCAACATTTATTTTTTTCAGCACCGTTTATTTTATATTATATTTGGTTGCTACTGCTTTATAAAAATAACTATTGTTTCGTGTTTTTTTTTGAAGTAGTAATTATGTTTTTGCTTTATTTTCAGAAAAAAAAACCCAGCGTATTACACTACCAGGGGATCGCTTGAAGGATAAATAGATGTCAGATGGACGGATTTAATCACAGGAGTTGGGATTAATAATCATGGGATTAAGGATCACTGGATTAACTTTGATGGGATACGCCCACACGGCCGCGCGTCCATTATTCGACGTGTGACGTCACGTGTCCGCCATGAGTGGGAGTGACGTCACAGAGGACAACACGGGAACGAGAAGTCGTGACTCGTCCTCCCTCAGGACAAGGACTTTAGGACATGCAGGACGGAAGACCCCTGGGTTTTGGTACGTTTCCATTTCTTTTAAAAATCAGTAAATTTGTGGGCTATGTTTGATAGGTACTTTAGTACAACACACGATATAAATAGCACAGCCAGTGTCTATTTTTAGAAGATTAACGGAGACAGTCTATTATTTGAAGCAGTTTCCTTGATCCTTTAAGTTCTTCTCTTACGTTGATTTAAGCGTTTGTAGCGTCAATGCGTTATGTTTGCTTGTAAATTAGTAGACTGGCTTATGTTAATAGTCGTGGTCGAGGTATAGCGCACCCAGCAGTCAGATCGTCGTCTTTTCAAGCCGAATGGGGCAGATGAAGTAGAGTTCGTCTCTGCATATGAAAGGATAGTGACGTCAGCACTAGCCGAGTTGCATTTGTTTTCCCTAATGTGAGTTAGGTACCCATCAGAGCTGGGTGGACTCTACTGACGAACCCGTATTCGAACTAGGGACTTTCGGGTTGGAAGTCTAGCGCTCTACCGCACCGCCCATTTGTTATCAAATACTCTCTGTTTAAGAAATGCGGAAAACACGGATATAAATAGACCCAAATTGCCTCGTATAAACTTTACGCCCCAAGTGTTAAGTAGCTAGACTTAGGATTGAAGCATCCAAATCTGACCGCTGAAAAGAAAAATGCCATAAAATTTGCTTCATCAGACACAAAACAGGGTCTAACGCACGTCAGCGGTGACTGACGGTCCTAACTTTCCAACCCAGCGATAAAATATCCCCATTAGCATTGATCTACCTCCATCCCACACGTAATCAATGTTCTATACCACTTAATGAGTAATTTTCCTTTCCTTACGGAGCACAAAAGCTGAATAGAACGACGTATGCATGCTATAAGTGACGAGTGTGGTTGGGGGGTAACCCGCACGACTGCTACACCGCAAGTCTCGGTTTCAGATCATGGGCCCGAGTCCACTCAGCTCAGATAGGTACCTGGCTAATGTTGGGCAAAGTGAAGGGATCAATTTTTTTTTATAACGCTACTTAACGAGTAATACGGAAATAGTAGTAATCGTACTCCACATTATCCCTTCATATGCCGAATGCACAGACAGAGTTTCTTCCAGGCATCTCTTTGGGGGGGGGGGGGCCTACCCTCCCCCCCCCCCCACCCGAAGAAAGTCTACCGCACCCCCGAACGAAATGGAATGTATATAGATAACATATATTTTTACCAGTGTCCGCCCCCCCCCCCCCCGGGAAAATGTACTCCACCCCCCTTCCGAAAATATGAAGTGCTCCCCCGGAGAAAAAAAGTGTGGGAGAAACACTGGTCACAGAAACAGCGAACTCTACTTCACTTGCCCCATAGACCGCCAGGTTTGAAAGGAAACTTTAATAGTAGTAGAACTCGAAACTACCTAAATAACCTATTTTTATTCAAGAAATAATACCCCCCCTCCCTACGTTCGCCGACCCCACCTTCCAGAAAACTAACTCCCCCTCCTCCCCCGAACCCCAACACTGACCTCCTCGTACTTGTCCGTCTAAAGAGGTCGTGTTGATCTTGTCACTGGTAGAACGTAGACCGACAGCTTTGCATGCGCTTACCAAGACGCCCAAGACATCCGAGTGGTGATGGTGGTGATGATGGTGATGGCAGTAGCGTAGCGAGGGGGTGGGGGCGACGACGACATATGTTCCCGGGCGCCGACCTTAGGGGGCGCCAAAATGGGTTGGAAAAATAAATTGAAAGGTTGAGGGTGGTGCAAATCGAAAGTTTGAAGGGGGGGGGGTGCAAATCGAATTCTTGACGGGGGGGGGGGGCTTGGGTTCAAATCGAAATCTTGAGTGGGGGTGCAAATCTTGAAGGGGGTGGGGGATGCAAATCGAAAAGTTTGTCCCCGGGCGCCGGGTAGGGTCGCTACGCCTCTGGGTGATGGTGGTGCACTGTGCTGTAAGAAAACTACCAGCCTCAAACGTTACTTGGGCTGAGAAGTTATTTTTTTGTGTGTACTGGGCAGCGGCTTTTTACTTTCTCAAAACGAAGTATAGAGGAAATATTGTAATTGTGGAAAAAAATCGAAATGGAGACTTTCAAAAATCTCGACGTTTTACACCTCCGTGTGCCGGAAAATTAGTTTTGCAATTTTGTCCTTATGTCTGTGTGTATGTATGGGTGTATGTCTGTATGTCTGTCTGTGTGTATGTGTGTGTGTGCTATTGGTGTGCAATTCTTTTTTCTACGAGATTATATTCTTATTTTTAAAAGTTTAAGCAATTAAAAATGGATTAAAATCATGTCTATATCCCCAGCTTTGTTATATAAGAATAGTTGAGAAAGTTTAGGGGAGATCACTCCCACTTTATTTTTTACTTTTCAATACAGAGAAAAGTAGGGCGCTGTGGTTGGGAGCAGTGTTTCTTTCAAACATTTTTTTGGGGGAAGGGGGGGGGGGGGTGCGGGCTCTTACAACTTTTCGCTTTCCCCAAGGAGGGTGAGGGGTCGGCGAAGAGAAAGCTGGAAAAAAAAACTCTGGTTGGGAGGTTTAGCGCACGACTGCTACACCGTAAGTCTCGTCTAAGATAATGGACTCGAGTTACCTCAGCTCTTATTGGTACCTGACCTACGTTAGAATAAACTAAAGGGGTATAACTCTCCAGACTATTGCCTCCTAATGTCGAGGTCACGGTAACAGGTGCACTCTGCTTCACCTGCCATGCTGACCGTCAGTTTCGAAAGGGTATCTTAAATCTACCTTTTCTTTTAAAAAGAGAGTAAATAAGTTGTTTTTTTAACAGTGTGGTTATTACGACATTTCCGCTCTTTCCTCGATCATTTTTCTATAGCACTACACAACGAACTATTTCCCATTCCTTACGTATCAGAAGAGCTTAATAGTAGGGCGTAGGGGCGGGTGTAGCTGGGTGGTAGAGCGCATGAGAAGCTACAACTAATACTAGTTGCTACCTCTAGTACCAGTTGCTACCGTAAGTACCAGTTTCTACCTTAAGTACTAGTTGCTACCTCTAGTACCAGTTTCTACCTCTAGTACCAGTTGCCACCTCTAGTACCAGTTGCCACCTCTAGTACCAGTTTCTACCTCTAGTACTATCTAGTACTAGCTGCTACCTCTAGTACTAGCTGCTACCTCTAGTACCAGTAGCTACCTCTAGTATCAGCTGCCTATGTAATATTGCATGAGGTATAAAAACTACGCGAGTCAACTTCAGCTAGATTTTCTAAAGCTACATCGATCTAAAATTTCACACTGATTTTAGCACTCGGTTGATTAAAGGATCGGAACTGTAACATTTATTGATTATCGATAAGACTTTAATCTTTATTAGCTTTAGTTTCAAGAATAAGTTTAATCTTTTTACGGTGATTCTACTAAGCTCTGTATTATTTTTTTCCACTATAACCATTTTCAAGTTAGTTACGTTTGTTTTTGGTTTTAAACATGTCAGTTATGCCTTTATTAAATTGACTTCATTTAACAGACTTGCCACATTGGCACGATGACATTTTTGTGTAGTGCTTCTAACATTAAGCTCAATTTATGAAAGTTGTACCACAACCTGCATACACGAGGATTATCACGTGACTATGGTCTAAAAATAGGGTGGGTAATTTTCCTGGATTATGAAACAGTTTTTGGTTGACTAGTAAACATGAAAGTTCAACTTTAAAACGTTTAATTTACTTTGCGCGACTTAGATGTTACAAGATTTTATAAATTTCATACACAAGATGCAGGGCCGGCGCTACCTATAAGGCGAACTAGGCGGTCGCTTAGGGCGCCATCCGTGGTGGGGGGGGGGGGGCGCAAAAGGGTTTAATAGCTATGATAAAAAGGTACCTAATAATTAATAACTTTGATTATGCACAAATAATTTTTTTTAACTCATTAAAAAATTAGTCCGCAACACTCGGTAATGAACGATATAATAATAAATATAAACAATAAAAACTCAATATTTATTAGAATATTTAGCTACTCCCTATTTCACTGTACTTCCTATTAAATTGATTATCCCGAATTGAAGCGTTCAACTTCATGGTGGATATCACAAAGAAACTAAACGAGCTAAATGTAAACCCAGCCTGTATCCATGCTCAGTGCTTTTTTGTGAAAAAAAAAAAATAGGTGCCGGTATTCAGTGATGGATTGCCTAACTTTTAACTACCAGTTCGAACCTCGATGTAAGCTAAATCACAACTGCAAAGGTACTAAATTAACAACTAACAAAATAATAATATAGTAAATTAATAATAAACGTTAAAATACAAGAAAAGTAATAATTTTTCCCCACATCGAAAAAGGTGCCGGTACGCCGTACCGGTGCGTACCGTCACAAAAAAAAAGAACTGTCCTTGCTTGAGGAAGTGGATTGTTTCGAAGAGCGGTAAATTACTTCATTTCGAAAAGTCTGAAAAAATATCATGCTGAAACGAGTGCAACTATTAACATAAATTACTTTAGTATTACAATGAACAAAATGAAGGATGGATTCACTGAGAGATTTGAGCCATTCAAAGCAAATGCAAGTACGCTGACGTTCATAGTAGATTCTCTCAACACAAAAACAAATGAGATTAACTTTGAGCTATTTGGAATTGATGTTGGTTCGCTTCAATTGCAATCAGTGTTTCTTTCAGACTTTTTTCTCCGGGGGGGGGGGCTTTTGAAATTTTCGGGGGGCGGTCAACATTTTTCGGGGGGGGGGGGGCGGACACTAGTAAAAGTGTATGTTTACTATATAAAATCCATCTCGTTCGGGGGGGGGGGGGGGTAAACTTTCTTGGGGGGGGGGGGAAGAGCCCCCCCCCCTTCCCCCCCGAAGAGATGCCTGGAAGAAACTCTGATTGCAATTGCTGGATTTGAAAACAACACATTTGTGGAGTGGTAAGTCCACGGAACTCAAGAGCAAGTTAGAAGAGTTGGAGGGCAAGTAAAACATGCACTTTTTGCTGCACAAGTGGATAGCTCTAAAAGATATGCTGCGAGTTGAGGCATTATTAGGTGACGCATGGAACAGTCTTCCAGGATGCTACCCTGAGGTGAAAAAGTTGGCCTCTGGAGTTCTGACGATCTTTAGGTCAAAATATCCGTGCTAGCAAGAGTTGTCGTACAAGAATATAATAAAAAGTATAGTAAGAAGCAAACTAGCACATAAAATATCTAGAGGAGTGTTAAAACTGAAAATAAGTTATGAGCCAGATGTAATCAAACTTTCAAAATGCTTGCAAGGCCAAACTAGTGTAAATATTATTAAATAATTATAGTTATATAATTTGATTACTGATTTCATTATTCTAGCAGAGTTAACTAAAATAAAATTATATATATATATATATATATATATATGTAACGACAACGCCAAATGTTACCGAGTCCAACCACTCATTCTACACAACATCGACCACAGTATAGATACTCGAAGATGCAGGTTCGCTATTGATCCTTTTATTACATGAATCAAAGAAATGCTTCACAATAATATAATGAATCAAAAGGAATGCTTCACAATAATAGTCTGAATCAACTGACCCCCAACAGTCCTCACTAGTCTTCACATAACTGAATGCACATGTCTATCGTCCTTCTTAACACAATACGGCTAACCCGTTCAATAACCAACTTGATACTGCCTCACTGACTGACTGATCGAGAGAGAGAGCGAGAGACTGCGAGCTCAGCCGTCGCCTTCCTATATATCCCCTTCGTATTCGTAATCGTATTCGGTTCTATCATAATCGTAATCGTACTCGATTCTAATCGTTGCATCAGAATGTTAATTACGCCGCTTCTGTCGTACAGTCCGATTTAATAAGCCATCTGCATCCTGTCACATCAAAGTTGACAGACCGTATTGCGTTCTTATCGTATCGCTTCCCAAGATACTACGCCTTGGCTTTCTGATCGTTATCAGCCAACACCTGTGTTATTGCATCAGTCGTGTCAAAGTTGACAGCGCTGTACTGCGTTCTTATGTCTCTGGTAACTTCCCCTAGTTACATCCACCCCTGCCTTTTTTTGTGTGTTATCAACCACAAACAACGCTTGGCAGGTGCAGTCCTTGAAAGTCAATCGCACCACCGTAAAAAAAATGTATTGTTCCACTCACTGTCAATGTCGTCACATTCGTATAAGATTGACAGTTATCCCTATTTCACATATCAAATGTGTCTACATCATCTTCCTCAGACACAAAACAGTTCTAGAATTCACATCCACCTTTTTTCGTTTGGTGCCTTCACCAGTTCACTTTTATGACTTTTTGAACAGTCTGTTCTCATACCAGCGCGACCATGAAAGAATTGATGGTTGCTGACAAAAAATTTCGTATTCTTTCTGTTTCTCAAACTTCTCCGCGGACCACTTATCTGATGGTCTACTGTCTCTCTGCTTCTGGGAGGAACGGGATCCTCTTCGTTGCCGTTATCCTCCACTTGTGTATCGCTGTTGTTCTGTTGATGGTGACATGTTTCCGGGATGGGTATGTGAATTTCCGTTATAGTTTCCGGTTCCCTAATTGTCTTGGGTTTCCTTGTGTGTAACTGCTCTTCTTGACTATGACAATATTTCTTTAATTGAGCAATATTCGCCCACCGATCCGGTTTGGCGTGATCGATGGGTCTTATCTTAAAGGGGCCACCTGCTACTTTAGGCATCTCCACGACTTGCCATATCTCCTGTCCCCAGAGGTCGTGGATTTTGTTTCTGCCTAACGGGTGGCTACGCAGTAATACCCTGTCGTTCAGTTTGAGTGGCGGGTCCTTTGTCTGTACCGGCGGTTCCCTTCGCCGTGCTTCATGTTCTAGTCTTTCCTGTACTACCCTGTACATTTCTCTAATTCGTCTCATATGTTCATTCACATATTCCAGTGCAGTGTATGAGCCAGTCATACTCTCCTTTTTTCCTAGGAACAAGTCAAGAGGGAGTCGAGCCTCCCGTCCGAACAGCAACATGTGTGGCGAAAAGCCGGTTGTGGCATGGGGGGTGCAGTTGTATAGATATACCAACTCTGGGAGAAAATCAGGCCAACGTTTTTTCTGTTCAGGTTCTAGAGTACGCAGCAAATCATGCATGCTGCGGTTGAACCGCTCGCACTGTCCGTTTCCTTTCGGATTAAATGTGGTTGTTCTAGATTTGTTGATCCCGTAGTGGCTGCACAGTTGGTTAATTACTTCTGACTCAAAGGCCCTTCCTTGGTCAGAGTGTAATTGTCTTGGTATGCCATATTTGATGAACCAATGTTCTATTAAGACCTTTGCCACTGTTTTGGCAGTCTGATCTCGTGTGGGCACCGCCACAGTCCATTTGGTGAATACATCAGTCATTACCAACACATGTTCCGTCCCATCCGATGATTGCTCCAACGACGTAAAGTCCATAGCCACAATCTCTTCTGGTTTTGTCGCCAGTAAGTGTCCTGATGGCTGTCTCATTTTAACAACTGGCATTTTCGCATGCTGACACCTCACACAAGCCTCACAATGGCGTTTGACCTCCATCTCCATATTGGGCCAGTAACACCTCCGTCGTAATATTTTGTGCGTCCTGTCCTGACCCTGGTGTCCTGCCCTGTCATGTGCCAACCTTAGCACTTCTTCTCGTAATTGTTCAGGCACCACCACCTGGTGTATTGTCCCGTCTATTTGGTCATGAATTCTCCGCATGAGAACACCATCCTTTATACTGAGACGGTCCCACTGACTCAGTAGTTTCTTTGTTTCCCGACCAAACTGTTCTCTTTCCCTTCTTCTTGGGAATTTTTGTTCCTGGACGTGTTTCAACAGCGGCTGTAAGCCACTATCCGTTCTCTGGGCATCTCTTATCTCTTTGTGATTAAGGCAATTAAAATCACTAATGTCCATATGTCCGGGCTCTGTGGATATGTGCTCCACCCCGGTCTGCCCGTTTTGCATCACTTGCACCCCGTGAGGGATATCTGTTGACGCTCTGACCTCACATATTCCTGTCAGCGTTTCTTCCTCATCGCCCGGTCTCTCGTAAGGATTCCTTGATAAGGCGTCCGCATTGCCATTGGACCGCCCCGGGCGATATTTTATCTCCAGGTCAAAGAGTGCCAATTCTGCTGCCCATCGCTGTTCGATGGATCCCAACTTTGCTGTCTTTAGGTGACTGAGGGGGTTATTGTCAGTGTATACCACACAATTAGCACCTAATAAATAGTCCCTGAATTTTTCAGTCACAGCCCATTTTAATGTCAAAAGTTCTAGTTTCATGGCGCTGTAATTTGTCATGTTCTTCTCTGATTCCTTCAGAGCTCGACTGGCATACGCAATAACCCTGAAACCTTGCTCTTGTTGTTGTGATAGCACAGCTCCCAGACCTTTAGAGCTGGCGTCAATTTCTAGCCGAAATGGCTTGTCAAAGTCTGCGTATCCTAATATCGGCGCCTCTGTCAAAGCCTTTTTCAGTAGCTTAAACGAGTTCAGGCATTCATCAGTCCATAATTCACCTATCAGTTGTGTTTTACCTTTCTTTTTCTCCTTACTGTGTTTCTTTGTCATTTTGTTTACCAAGTCATGCAACGGTGCGGCAATTTTTGCAAAACCAGGTACAAATTTTCTATAATAGGAAGCAAAGCCCAAGAATGATCTGACCTCTACTGTAGTTGTTGGCTGTTTCCATTCTTTAACAGCTGCAACTTTATCTGGGTCAGTGGCGATGCCATCCGACGAAATCACATAACCCAAAAAATGTACCGATTTCAGACCGAAGCAGCATTTGTCTGGGTTCAGCTTTACTCCTATCTCCCTAAGACGGAGAAACACTTGTTCTAATCTTTCTAGATGGTCCTCCCAAGTTTTTGAGTAAACCAGTATATCATCCAAGTACACCAACATTATTTGAAATAGAAAGTCACTCATAGCACTCTGCATTACTCGCTGGAATGTAGCAGGCGCATTAGTTAGACCAAACGGCATACGGGTCCACTCGTACAGTCCCAGTGGAGAAATAAATGCAGTCTTATGTTGATCGTTGGGGTGCATGGCCACTTGGTGGTAGCCGCTAGCCAAATCCAAGGTAGAAAAAAATCTTGCTCCCCCCAACGCATCAAGACATTCATCAATACGAGGCAAGGGGAATGCATCCCTTCTTGTGATATTGTTCAATTTCCGGTAATCACAACACAGTCTTATCTCCCCTGACTTCTTTTTTACCACTACAATCGGTGCCGCATACGGGCTTGTGCTGGTTGTAATAATTCCCTTTTTTAGTAGATCGTTCAGGTGTGCTTTCACCGCAGAGTAGTGACTTGGTGGTAATCTTCGATAAGGTTGCGCCACCGGCTTGTCTTGTAGTAAGGGTATCTGGTGTTTTATTACTTCCGTGTAACCCAAATCACCCTCGTACGAGGCAAATATATCCCTGTACTTATTCAGCAATTCATTTAGTTTTGGGTCCTCAGTTTCCGGGAATGTATATGATCGGCCATCCTCTTTCTTCACCTCGGCCGTCACATTGACCGACCTAATTGTTACTTCATTACTGCTGGTATTGCTCAGTTCGATGCACTGTGCCGACCTTAGTACCTCGACGTTCTGTGGTACTCCTACCAGAGTATTAGGCGGTATAAAAATTTCCTCATCCAAAACATTTGCCACTAATCCTTGAACTAGTCCCTTCTCCGCTGATGTGTATGTCCGCAGTAACACGACGCCTGCCCTCAGTGCGGCGCCACATGGTTCTATCATCACATCACCATTCACGCTTCTATCACCAATTTGTAATGTGATTGCCTTGACCGTGTTTGCCGGGACTGATATCCTTCCTCTGGTCTTGGCAAACCTGGCCAACTTGGATCCCCGACCTGGTGTGGTCGATCCGACAATATTTGTAAGAAATTCTGGCAACTGGCCAAGAATATTCATGCCCAACAGGCAAGGTATATTTGACACATTTGTCTCTAGGTTGTGTTTCGTAACGAACACCCCAACCTGCTTCAACCTATGTCCCGCCACCACGACATCCGCCAGAAAATAACCACAGTATGGAATGGTTAGTCCATTAGCTGCCGTCAGGCGCATGCATGTGTCAGACCTCAACCTATGGTCTTTTCCTTTCATCCATTTGGTGTAAAAATTTTCCGTAATTGTCGTCACCTGGGAGCCTGTATCCACAATTGCCTTCACCGCGATGTCCCCAATCGTAATCACCATTTCGGGACAGACTCCCATCATTTTGTTTCTTGGGCCATAACCTCGCCCCTCTGTAGCCTGGCCCTGCCTTACATAAGGCGATCGTTTCCCCTGACAGTCCCGTGCCATATGTCCGGGTTGTGAACAGGACAAGCAAATTGGTCGACCGTCAGCCGTCCACCGGAGCGATGGACCGGCGGGTCGCGGCCGTCCAACCTGTCTCTGTTTTGTCCCGTTCTTTTCCTGATTCTCAGCTGTTGACCTGCTTTCTAACCTCTCCAATCGTTGGTCAACCTTATCCAGGTGGGCCAACAGTTGAGCCATCATGGTTTCCACCGTGCCGGTCCCTGTGGGTGGGAATTGTTTCTGTTCCGGCACAGAGACTTTGTCCACCGAACAGTTCGATTGGTCCTCATCCTCGGACCTGCGGATCGCTGAGTTCCTGACCTGAAGGAAGGTCAACTGCGGGTCTTTGTGGACCTCCTCTTTCAACTCTCTCCTTAAGATCGGGGTTGCTAGCCCCTCGATGAAATGGTCCCTCAGTAGGCGTACATCAATGTCAGGTGTTTTGCTCTTTACCGAATCAAAGGCCCTGTTCATTCGGTGTGAATACTCCATCACACTCTCCGCCATTCTCTGCTTTAAGCCTACGAACCCCGCTAGCAGTTGCGATCCCGACCGTCTCTCCCCAAAGGTCTCCATAATTAGATCCAGCACCTTATCTGGATCTGATTGGATGGTTTTATCGTGGCATTTGACCTCTGCCCTAACCGTCTCTCCTATACTGCCCATCAGCAGTCTTAATCTTTCCTCTGGTGACATCCGTCTCGAGGCCCAGGCCGCTTTGACCTCTTCACTGAACCTGTTGGTTAAAGCTGGATCACCGTCCCCGTACAATTTGTTAATGTGGGACTCTCTGGGCAGGACCACAATATGGGTCTGCTTCTCGTCCAGAGTAGACATTTTATTCCTTGAGTAAAAAAAAAAAAAAGAGTTCTTTCTTACCGTGTGTGTATGAAAAATTTTCCTCGTTCCTCAATTTTCACTGTTCCTGAATGTTCGAATTCACACACACACGAAACACAGTTATGAACAAGGTTGACTATGGGTGCCTCAAGCGGCAAGTCTAGTTGAATTCACCCTGCTCGCAGCGCCAAATGTAACGAGACTATTTGCCTGTAGTGCCAAATGTTAACGAGTTCTGCTCGACAACGCCAAATGTTACCGAGTCCAACCACTCATTCTACACAACATCGACCACAGTATAGATACTCGAAGATGCAGGTTCGCTATTGATCCTTTTATTACATGAATCAAAGAAATGCTTCACAATAATATAATGAATCAAAAGGAATGCTTCACAATAATAGTCTGAATCAACTGACCCCCAACAGTCCTCACTAGTCTTCACATAACTGAATGCACATGTCTATCGTCCTTCTTAACACAATACGGCTAACCCGTTCAATAACCAACTTGATACTGCCTCACTGACTGACTGATCGAGAGAGAGAGCGAGAGACTGCGAGCTCAGCCGTCGCCTTCCTATATATCCCCTTCGTATTCGTAATCGTATTCGGTTCTATCATAATCGTAATCGTACTCGATTCTAATCGTTGCATCAGAATGTTAATTACGCCGCTTCTGTCGTACAGTCCGATTTAATAAGCCATCTGCATCCTGTCACATCAAAGTTGACAGACCGTATTGCGTTCTTATCGTATCGCTTCCCAAGATACTACGCCTTGGCTTTCTGATCGTTATCAGCCAACACCTGTGTTATTGCATCAGTCGTGTCAAAGTTGACAGCGCTGTACTGCGTTCTTATGTCTCTGGTAACTTCCCCTAGTTACATATATATATATATATATATATATATATATATATATATATATATATATATATATATATATAATACTAATCAAATTTCATAATTTTGAAATATATTTGTTAGTGGTTCTTTAAAAACTCGGTAATTTGGTAAATTGTGACTTTTGGCTCTTTCGTCTCAAATGATTGCCGACCCTTTCTTAAAGTCCAGGGGTCGGAAACCTTTTGAGTCGGAAGAGCCAAAAGTTAAATATTACAAAATTTCCAAGTTTTTAAAGAGCCACTAACATTTTTTTTAAAAATATTTATGGTATTGATTAGATTTAGGCAAATACATAAAAATAAGTTGGTTTTAGTATGAAATAACATGTGTACTTATAAAAACATACACATGCTTCGCACAAAACAGAATAAAGTATTTTAGCTAGATTCTAGGTCTGCTAGGATAATAAAATCAAATGAAATAGCCTAACTATAACACTATCCCTATCCAAGTTAGAAGCTAATAACTAAAACAAACTATGTCACTCAAGTCAAATGAATGCACACTGACACATTAAACAAGTCAATTAAAAAAGTCTAGTGACATTTATGCGCAATTTCCTTATGTTATCTAAAAATAGCTCTGACGTATAAATGCTGGGGTGCGTTCAACCTAGAAGAACGATCGGTTTGTAGGTGTTTATGTAATTTTAAAATTTGTGACGGAACGAGAGGATATTTTTGAAAACTTTCTTCGGCAATATTGTTCTAAATTATGGCAAAAATCGATTGGTACATGTTTCAAGTCGCTAAGTGGTCTGGTTGCCGAGATATGGGCCAAAAACTGAATTTTTTCGAGGTTTTTTGGCTTTTCCGGGAAATACATGAAAGAAACCCGGAATTTTTATGGCCTATGCTCATTCTCGTAACTTGTTTAACATAATTGCTTTTGGAACTAGTCATCGATATTGCTTTGTTGAGGAGGAGATACGACTTAAAGCCCGGACACACATTCATCCATACATTCATTCATTCATTCATCCATCCATTCCCAGAAATGACGAGTTAATAAACGCAATTCTCCAGAATGGAAATTGCGCTAAAAATGCCTTCTGAATTAAATAATTACTATTTAAAATATTGGGGGAAAATGTGCACTTCGGTAGCGGAAAGCATCGAACCACTGCCACTATGCTTGCCACAGCACAGTTGTGGTGCTGGGCCTAGTACCTTAGGAGCTGTCTTTATACGATGTACTCCACATATTCTTAGTGTTTTTATCATGTTTAAATTTTATTTTTCAAGTTTAATATTTTTATAAGTTATGAAAATACAATGATATAATTTTTATGAAACTGGCGAGCCGCATATTGACACCAAAAGAGCCGCATTCGGCTCGCGAGCCTCAAGTTGCCCACCCTTGTACCAAAGTACCGGAATTATTTTTCTTTTGAAAGGTGTCCCTATATTTAGGGGATCCAAAATTTTGTATTAATAGCATTTTATTAAATGTTAGTCAATAAGTGTATGTCATCAAAATTTACTCGAAGTATGTTATAAAAAGCTACCGTATTCAGACTTTCAAACAAAACCTACAGTTAAGTAGTCAATTGATAAAATATATTTTTTTGACACCGTTACATAGCTAACATAAAAGATTGTATATACTTATTACGTAATGATATTTAAATAGTTTTATTGCGTTTTTCAAGCATGTCATAGTTGCAATTGGTTAATTTAGCTATTCTTTTGAAAGTTATTTCCCTTGAATAAATTTTTTTAAGTATTTTGTTTTCCGAACGTGAGATAATTCGTTGCTTAACTTTATTCATTGCAAATTCCTGCACCTTAGGTTGACCGCTTACACACACACACACACACACACACACACACACACACACACATATATATATATATATATATATATATATATATATATATATATATATATATATATATATATATATATATTATATAACTTTAAGTTATTATTTGCTATTGTAACAATTATATAGCGCAGAAGTTCTAAACAAAATAATTTGGTAGGTTTTTTAGCTTTATAAAGTTGAAAAACAAATACATCAATAGCCGTTGTAGATTGCAATACTTAATGTTAATTAGTAGACAAATGCGTCTAAAATAGTCTCAATCATCTAATTAATTGTCCTTTTCATATTTTTCACCCTCTCCTAAAGGATTCATATATAACAATTGTAGGCTGCAATCTTTAACATTTATAACCTTTTATTTTTCAAAAATAAAAATAAATCGTTACTTAATCACACAATACGGACATTTTACAATTATAACTAAAGACAGTCAAGCTTAAAACAGGTAAGTTCCGTTCTGGAACTCACCTTGGGAGTTCTGCAGAGAGCCCAAAACCACAAAAACTTGTTTTTCCAGTGTTTGTTTTCCAGACTTTTTCTCCCTGGAGGAGGGGGGGGGGGAGCATTTGAACTTTTCTACGGGGGGGGGGGGGGGCTATGTCGGTAAGTACAAAGTAGACTCTTGGACTTTCAATAGAATGTGATTACGCTTGCTGACTGGAATTGAAAGAATTAGTACAAACTTTTGCGACAGGGACAAGTAAAATTTGATTTTGATGTCTACTTATAAAGTGTATGCAATTGATAATAAATTGATATGTCACTTTTAATTGTTTTCTTATGCATGTTTTAGTAATTAATTGGTGTGAAAGGGGGCGTTTTAACAAGTTTTGCCGAGGGCGCCAAATAACCTGTCGCCGGCACTGACAAGATGGCAGGCTGCCAACAATCTCTACCCATCGCCATCCCGCCCTCACACGACAAATCACCCCCCCCCCCACATACACCCACATACACACTCCCTTCCGCGTTCACACCAGGATGAGCTTAGCTATTGTTAAAAAAAAAACAATCGAACTTATATAGGCACAAAGTACAGTGATTTACAAAACGCAATCGCAAAAAATCTTATGTCTGATTATGAAACTTCGCGAGGAATTCGTGAAACGATGTACTTGGTCGAGGTTAATTTAAATCACACGAATGCAGAGGCGTAGCAAAGGAGGGGGGGGGGTACATATGTCCCCGGGCGCCGACCCTAGGGGCGCCAAAATAAGCTAATTTTAGCTGCTATTTTGAATTATAAATATAAAAAATATAGGGGGGGGCGCCAAATTAAAAGTTTGTCCCCGGGCGCCGGGAGGGGTCGCTACGCCTCTGCATGAATGACGTCATCCAGTAGTCGGCTGAACGCTTGGCAATCAAATTCAAAACACATTTAGGCACGCGCTGTGCTGTAGATTAAATCGCCTCTGAGTCAGGCAGGTTCCCTAATTAAAATCAGTCACGAGGCTTTTTAATTATCGATGATCGAAGCTGTTCGGAATTGATTTGAAATCAATATCGGAGACAGGTTGTTCTGTGTTACCACGTGGTTCTGTGTACAATAGAAGGGATGGGGTGGGTGTGACCCTAGGGTTGGAGATTAGTGCAGTGTTTCTTCCAGACTTTTTTCTCCGGGGGGGGGGCACTTAAAATTTTCGGGGGGGGGGGGCGGTAGACTTTCTTCGGGGGGGGGGGCGGATACTGTAAAAAGTATATATATTCTATATAAATTTCATTTCGTTGGGGGAGGGGGGGGGGGCGGTAGACTTTCCGCGCCCCCCCCCCCCCTAGGAGATGCCTGGAAGAAACTCTGGATTAGAGTGTCTAGGGAACAAAACCACTTCAAACCGAGGGGTCATCGTGAGCAGGCAAGGAACAACAGTGCATCTGTTTAAGTGAGTAGGCCTAGTACCACAGTAGATTTACCTTTGTGAGTTCGAGATGGAGGAATTAATGTTCAGCACTATGCCCAGTTATCTTTATTTGCTCCAAACTATCTCGGGTAGTAATTCGAGCTGGATGAAACTCAGGGGACTTCTTCTTACGGACGCAAACATGAGGCTTTTGGTTTGGCAGTTGTGTGCCTTGCCTCACCGTTCCACTAGTAGCTTTTAACACCTTATTTTTAAAAATTATTTAATTAATTTCATTCGATTCTAGCTTATTTCATCTTAAAACATTATCAATACCATAATCGAATATACCCGGACGATCCCGAATAGTCACGCTATTGAACAATCGATCACTACGTTTATAAAAGTAGAAATTAAATGTCCGAATACGATTAAAAGAAGAAAAAATCTGGGTAGAGGGTAATGTCCAAGACTAGCTTACTGTAATAATATATTATTATTTATGAGAGGTGGGGGTGGGTTAAGATGTGAAACATGAGATTAAATCTTGTACCGCAACAACAACAACAAAAAAATCAATAAATAATTTTTTTTTTAAATAATCCGAGAAGTGACGAGATCAATTTTTGTGTGACGCCTTTCGTCGCTTCTTTATTCGTAACATTAGACATTTGTTATAGGCCTAATGAACATGTAGATGGGGGGTGGGGGGGGGGGGGGGGGGTGGGGAGGATCTACCGATTCAAACATGCTTGTTAATACAAGTTATATTTAGTTCATGTGAAATAAACTGCTGACGTACATTTTGTTTTTCTGTTTAATTTGGTACTTGTACTACAATTATGTTAAGATATATTATTAATACGATGAGGATTAATCATGTAAGTTTTCATTTGTCTGATGAGTTTTGTCAAGTGATTTGTATTTCCTTAATTAATGCAATAGTTTATATCCAATCTTGCAATTGAAATTATATATGATGTTGCGTACTTATAGTTAATCAAAAAATTAGTTTTAGTTATATGAATCTAACCCATCGTTAAGAGATGTGCAGTGTAGAATCACGCTGTTGTACGATCTATTGATTGTTTAATGTTGTATAGTCAATGCTGTTTAGAACTACACTTCTATATAGGCGTACACTGTTATATTATATTGTATCTTGTAAAACTACACTGTTATATAAAAACGTTCTTTGTAGAACTACACTGTTATATAATACTGTACTATAACATTGTACAATGTAGACGTAAACAATTGTAGGTTATATTGTCTGTATACAGTTGTACAACTAAACATATTGTAGGACTACACTGTGTTATAATACTGTACCATAATATTGTATCCTACTGGCTGTATAAAGTATTACAACTACTGCTATTTTACTATAAAGTAGTACGGCTACAACTTCTGCAATTGTACAACTACACTGTACCATAAAGTAGTAAACTAATGCTATTGTAGAATTACACTGTTTTAATACTGTGCCGTAATATTGTACCGTGTAGATTTACATTGCTGTAAGCTCTACTGCCTGTATAAAGTAGTACAACTACTGCCTGTATAAAGTAATACAACTACTGCCTGTATAAAGTAGTACAACTACTGCCTGTATAAAGTAGTACAACTACTGCCTGTATAAAGTAGTACAGCTATTACCTGTATAAAGTAGTACAACTACTGCCTGTAGAAAATAATACAACTACTGCCTGTATAAAGTAATACAACTACTGCCTATGTAAATTAATACAACTACTGCCTGTATAAAGTAGTACAACTATTGCCTGTATAAAGTAGTACAACTATTGCCTATGTAAAGTAGTACAACTAATGCCTATGTAAAGTAGTACAACTACTGCCTGTATAAAGTAGTACAACTACTGCCTATATAAAGTAGTTCAACAACTGCCTGTATAAAGTAATACAACTACTGCCTGTATAAAGTAGTACAACTACTGCCTATATAAAGTAGTTCAACAACTGCCTGTATAAAATAATACAACTACTGCCTGTATACAGCAATACAACTAATGCCTACTTAAAGTAGTACAACTACTGCCGCTGTACTGAAGTCCACACTAGGATCTCCTACTCTCACTCAACTACATCATGGTCGCATGTTTGATCTGATAGCAGGCTTTAAGACACGACATTCTTCTTTAGAGGAGAATATATGTGTGTAAGTGGGACGGTGTGTGAGTGGGGGGGGGGGGATAATTAAAGAAAGGGTGGGGAGGGGGAAGGTTAAATGACAAGGTCGACAATATTTTGGGAAATTAAAACAGAAATGGTTAGCAGCGGCTTATAGGGAAACACTTCACATAACCATCAAAGTTAGGTATTGATTGGTTACAGATCTATGTAAGATATTGTTTCAGTTTTGTAAACACTAAACTTGCCCCAGTCTTAAAATCTCTACGCCATCTTTTCCCTCTCCCCATCCGGCTTTGTTAAGCATCACTATACAGCTTAACTTTTTATAAAATTTGACCTCTTGATAAAGTTAACTCGTAAAACCTAACAACTTTATATGCTTTAGGCCTCACTCTATACAGGTTTTTTAAAAATCTATTTTTATTCTTATAATAAAAACACTTAGCCTAGATCGTACATTGTTTTATGAGCCTTAGTTTTCCTTAAGACTCGCAGTTGACAATTGCATTCAGTGTATCTGTCACACTTATTGTGAGCAGGCTAAAACGCCGCTCGCACGCCGGCAGTTCAAGTGACTGAGGCAGTCTATAAATAGACTGACGACGACACTCAAGTAGTGTGTCCGTAAGAATGTGTTGAGCGACGGTGAAATAAAATGTGCTCAAAATGGATTTACATTGTGCGCTGCATAGTTACATAGGATTAACGCAATTATGTATGTATTGTACTAAGCTCGTAGCTTAATATACACATATGTGTATGTGATATATATACATTATTTGTCCCAATATAAAATTATAAATATGTACATATTTACGTATATAAGTATATATTTATATACAGGTCTATATATATATATATATATATATATATATATATATATATATATATATATATATATATATATATATAGTTCTATATATGATATATAATGAGATATACGTGTAGATACAAAAAATTTCTCGCCCCATATATATATATATATATATATATATATATATATATATATATATATATATATATATATATATATATATATATATATATATATATATAGTATATTACGTGTATATGTTAATGTTTATGGGTGTGTATTATGTATTGTTTTTTTTTTACATATGTAGCCTCACTCCAGTGGCGGAACTAGAAAAAATGGGCCACCCCGCAAAAAATTTTTTGGGCCCCCCATATATGTATATATATATATATATATATATATATATATATATATATATATATATATATATATATATATATATATATATATATATATATATATATATATATATATATATATATATATATATATATATATATATATATAAAACAAGGTTCGCTCTCAATTTTTAAAAAAAATTCCATCTGGTACACGAATAAATCAGAGGTTTTCCAACACACGAGCTGGCCCCTTTCAGTTTTCCAAGTGAGAAGCACGGACTTTCTAAATCTAGTCCAACACACCAAACTGAGGCTTTCATCAAAACGTTACTAACCGTGTGCCCTGTTTTCCAGAAGTTGAATTAAATGTTAACAATGTCGGCAGTTCATTTCTTGAATCTTTGGGCGCGGGTTTGTCCACACTACCAACTAGACACGCCAAGGCATGCTGTAAATCCCTCGGCGACGGTCCAGGTGTCAGGGGAGTCACGGGGCTCTTGGAGTTACCGGTTACATTACTGCACGGGTGATGGGTGTGACACATTATTTCTTCCGGCAGAGCTCCCCCCCCCTCCCCTCCCCCGAAAACAGTCTACCCTGGAAGAAACATTGGTGCGACACCTAATTAGATTTAGTCTTATTTAGACTTATTCCTAGTGTTGTGGGAACGACTGTCTGTGGGGGCCAACTTGCTCATATGTGATGCGCTCAGGATGACATTGACGCCGTTTGTATTCAAGTAGTAACCTCATCCGCTTATGCAGGATCACGGGGCGCTAAATCACATATTTCCGTTAGGAGTCCCCACTCCAATAAGTACAAATGTTAGGCCTATGACAGAAACCTTTGCGGGGCTGTACTCAACAGCTTCCCAAGTTTTCATGGCGATTGGGTGAATGATGCAGTAATGCATAATAGAGAGAAAAATGTTTTTCACATGTACAACTGTATGTGGCCAGGTCACGCGTTGGATAACCTTCTGATTTAGGGGAGGGGGGGGGGGGGTTAACAAAAAGCCAGACCCTCACACACCCCCACCTCAATGACTATTAATAATGTTCAATTAATTCTAAACGTTCTAATTAATTTCTAAATAATTATATAAAAAATAATCTTACCTGCCCTGTTTAGTGAATTAGATGTGCCTAATACTATGAAAGTAAATTAATATGTGTTGACTAGATCTAGTGCTGTCTAGTGTCTGACAAAATGTACTGAAGTGGTGAATCGTACGGTTAGGAAGCAGTTCATAAACGATACATTTATCTCCTCGATACTTGTGAGGCTAAGAAAGAGGGATGGGATAGGGGTCGGCTCGGGAAAAAAACTTGAAAGAGACAACAAAACGCCTTGATCTATGTACGTCAGCATCGCCCATTGTAAAACTTACTCAGGGTAGATAATTTGAAGTATAGGCCTTAAAAGTTTACTATGATATTTCTTGTAAAATCAAAAACAAGTAAACGTATATAAAACTGAAGTTTCTAGTATTATATTATTTTTTAAAAATTATTTGTAGGATACAAGATAGTACAGGATACAAATTCAACCACTATCACAAACACATATTAACATTGAAAAATGTACAATGGATTTCGGGTCCCCTACCAATGCCGCAAATAAAAACCGCGCATCATGAAAGCCCACTTCATATGTAGCGGCTTTTCGTGCTATGGACTTTGTTGTTTTTTTAAAAAGAATTTTGCCGGCGACAGCGTGTTTGATTGTAGGGAAATAGAACTCGGCCTTGACGATGGTTAAAAAATACAACTATAAATAACTGTTTTAAATATGTAAAAAATTTGTCGACAATTTTTAACCCCCTTTTTGGTCCCCATCCCCTGCCCCATCCGCCACAGTACAGTTTGGAGGATCGGTCAAACAGTTACGTGTCCTCTATTTCGCTATCAAAGGGAGGGGGGGGGGGCAACGAGTCAAAGAAGTCATTCAAAATTTGAAGAGTTGCCTATATTTTACACTGTAGTTTGTGTAATGGATTTTATCTTTTGCGGAAGACCGTGGTATAGTGACTGTAAAATAAAGATAATCGTACCGCAGCTACAGTGTTTTTCTTTTACAAACCAAATATTAAGGCAAAAATTAAATTCAAAATTTTTAAAAAATATTAATTTTGGTCAGCCGTGGGCCCCTAAACGGCCTGCCCCCCCCTCCCCCCCCCCCTCCCCGCGCGCATTGCGGGGTCTGGCGGGACTGTAGTTCCGCCCCTGTTCATCAGGTAAATGAACAACTACTGACTAGTGTCTTTAACAAAATATGCAGAAGTGGTCAGTTTACAGTTCATAGACGGTTCGTTAATCTATGCATTACATCTTATTGTAAGAGTAACGGTGTGGTGAGGGGTAGAGGTGAGGGGTAGGGGGGAGGGGGGGGGAAGAGAGAGTTGGGAAGGGGACAAGAAAGCGCCGATAAACATCTACATCAATAGTGCCGACTTTTTCCGATCGTCTAGAAGACCAGGATAGTCGCCTCGCCGCAACATTTCCCCAGCCCGATTTCAAAGCGTACCGGCACAGTCAAATTTCAGATGCTTCGTCTTTGAAGTTGTCTATATGTCTGGCGGTCTCTCGAGCTATAGTCTGTGCATTTTTCTCACAGACGTTTGCCGACTATCGTGTTTGTTTGTAACTGTAGAAGAAAGATAATTCGACCTCCACCTAATTTTTTTTTTAAATTTTTAAAAAAATAATTTAGCCAGGATTTTTGGGCCCCCAATTGGTCTGGGCCCCCCCGCATTGCGGGGTCTGGCGGCACTGTAGTTCCGCCCCTGCCTCACTCATGTATATCTATAAATATTACATCACGACTATAATAATATTCATGTCAACATTGCAAATCGGGCACAAGCATGATTTAAACAAAAGATTTTTTTTCTAAACTCCACCGTAACAAATACAACAGGACTGACTTCCTAAAGCTTTCGTTTAATTAAGTCAAGGGTCCACTCCATCCCCCAATCTTTGAGTGTCAGAGCAGGCAAATTGTGCACACATTTAGCACAGGGTTAAAATATTACACCTACACTTGGGGGATACACACATACATACACACAAACACACAACACACACACACATATATACACACACAACACGCACATATACACATGTGTTTATATATTTATATATATATATATATATGTGTGTGTGTGTGTGTATGTGTGTGTGTATGTATTTGTATTTAAATCTAGATAAATGTATAAATAAATGTATATATATATATATATATATATATATATATATATATATATATATATATATATATATATATATATATATATATATATATATATGTTTATATATATATATATATATATATATATATATATATATATATATATATATATATATATATATATATATATATATATATATATATATATATATGTTTATATATATATATATATATATATATATATATATATATATATATATATATATATATATATATATATATATATATATATATATATATAAATCCATCTATACGTATTACGAGGAAATACGTTCTACTGTGTGAAGAGGGTTTGAGAGTTTGTTAAGAGGTTATATAACTTGCATCACCATTAAAGACTGCAATGACTGCACTTTTAAACTTCAAATTAAAATCTGAATCCGAAGTGTTAATAATATACTGTCATCAGCGATATTAGTTACTCAAACCTACCTAGCTATTTAGTTACTCGATAAAACACCTATTCGCAGCCTTCAACCCATTCCTCCAGCCTTTGACCTAACAGCCCCATCCACTCCCCCCCCCCCACCCCCCCCACCTCCACATTATCTAAGGATTATATATTGCAGTATTTCATCGATATTTTCGTTGAGCCAATATTTGCACGAACCGCCGATTCGCTTCTATTTTCACTTTGTTGACTGTTCGCTGCGCGGCGATTCTCCCGAAGAATTCTCGTCTGCTTCCGTTGAACTTTGACGTCTGACAAGATCAAACGCGCGCGAAACGTTGTTAAAATGACGTTTTGTGATATTACTTTGTTACATTTTTTAATTTTGTTAATTATACGTTTTAATAATCAATGAAACAAAAATAAAACGAACTAATGATAATTTTATTAATATATACACTTAATTGCAGTAGTAAAAACTTGGCCTGAATTGCACAAAAATCTGGTAACATTGTTAAGATATCGAACAGTCAATTATTGGCCGGGTAGGTATCTTATCATTGACAGACAATCCATTTTTACACACCATTTTATTATGACTAGTTAAGGAAGTTCATCAAAAATACGATGAGTAAAGTTATATTGAATTACATGTATGCAATTTGAATTGGATTTTACATGCTTTTATTTAACTTGCGTCCTCTGTCGGTGGTGCTTTTGTCGTCATAGATCAAAACGGGCTGGCGAAATTTCGAGCATTTCTAACCAAACAATTTCTCTACAATTCGGCACGAGGTTCAATACCCGATGACAATGCAATTTCACATCGAATTTGACTGACTAATTGGATGACTAATTAATTTTTTATGAATTAATTACATTTCCCCCCCCCCCCGAAATTTTTTTACCGCCCCCCCCCCGAACGAAATGAAATTTATATAATTTATATAGAAAATATATACTTTTAACAGTGTCCGCCCCCCCCCCCTCCCCGAAGAAAGTTTACCGCCCCCCCCCCCCCCGAAGATTTCAAGTGCCCCCCCCCCCCCCCCCGGAGAAAAAATCTGGAAGAAACACTGGTCTTCTACTTCTCTTATACGTGCATTAATATTAACAAAGGTATCCAAAAGATAATAGAGTGACTCTTGCTTTTCCTTAAAGCTATTTAAATAGTAGTGTATTATAATATATTTAAAGAAAAACATTTATTTTCTCATTTTTAGTGTTATAGTCTATTCCTCATGCCTACTAATCATCAGAATCAAATTAGCTCAAAGCTTTAAATCCAGTTTCAAGATTTTAACGAAATTCGTACTTCCTTAGGATGTATTAAAGCCTTGCTTCGCGTGCAGTTAAATCTCTTTTCTCCCCCCCCCCCCCTCAATCTCTCCGGCCGGTTAGCCTTCAAAACAGCTGTGTTTGTATAACAACAATTTTTTCTTTCTCAAAAACCCAAGCGCAGTAATTCTTGATTGAGCGATATGGAAGATAACTCCAAAAAAAAAATGTGTCTATAAAATGTTGTCTTAGCGCTAACATAATAAACTATGGTTGAAATTCTAATTAAGTATTTACTTTTCGTTAATAGTAAACTTGTTTTTGGTCATATTTCCTTTTAGGTTTTTTTTAGTGATATAGACCTTATCCCTCCAACCCCCTAGTCTACCTTTTAATATTTTACACAGGCAATACATCATTAAAGCAACACAAACTAAAATAGTGTTTCAAAAAAATATCCCGGTTTATTGAACCCGATGTGATGCCATACAACTTAATTAATAAACAGAGTAAGTTAGTTAAAAAAAAAACAGCTAATCATGGGTTACTTTTAGGGCGTCGTATCGGCTGATGTATACAGTATCGGCTCTTCTTCGTTCTTAATTTTAAGGTTGAAGGGATCCCCTCCAACACAGTTAAGAATACGTGTCTACTGGTTATGCGCCATTGAGGCCAATGACTCCGATTTCGGCCTGATTTTCTCTTATGAATTGCTTCCATAGCTTTTGTAGAACAAACTACAAGGCAGCAGTTTTTTTTTTTTTTGAGTTGTCTCTCCTAGAAGAGTGGCTGTCCCCAGCTAACGAGTCTCATCTGCCCGAAAGTTCGAACTCGAGACTTTTAGGTTTAGAAGCCATGAGCTTTACCGACTCAACCATGCCGACCCCTCAGTATCAGGAGATCTATCCAGTAACGGTTAAAAATTCCATCTAGTTCCGTCTTATACCTGACTCTAGACTCTAGACCAGGGGTCTCCAAACTACGGCCCGCGGGCCGGATGCGGCCCGCGAGGTCATCTCATCCGGCCCTCGGAGATCTTTTAGCCCACGGAAAAAAAATGTTTGTTGTATGTGGCTGAGGAAAAATGCCACCCCAATGAGATGCCTGGAAGAAACTCTGGCCCCCGAACTTATATTTGATAGTTAATGCGGCCCTCGGACTGAAAAGTTTGGAGACCCCTGCTCTAGACCAACAAAATAAAGACTTTCGAGTATACTATTCTACACGTTCAGACGCAGAGTCGCAGGTTTAGATGAACTCTGATGAACACTACTTCACCTGTCACTCTCGGCACCAAGAAGCATAGCACCCGTTTTTTTCTGGTAACCAAGGTCCCAATAAGTATAACAATACATCTAGCGATCCAGTGGGTTTTTTGTGTGGTCTTATTAAAACTTATATTACTATTTTACAAAATTAAAAACTATCTCCTTTAACTAGAGTGTAAAAAAATGTAGCTTATATTCAGAAAGTAAAATAATAGTAAAACTTTGAGGGATATCCATAAATATTTCGTGTGAGAAAAAATATTCCTTCTTAAAATGGCGTGTGTAGGCTTGTGTAATTAACTTACATAAAATCACTGCCTAGAAAACGAGTAAAAAAACAATATGATGTAGCTGATCGATATTATTGATTGCCCCCTTGACTGATGACCCTTTGATTTATATTTTCTTCAATCCTCGCTGCGCGATTCACTTTGACTTGACGTCTTGACAAGTACCTGGCAACGTGCTCGCGATGCGCTATACACATGCACTTTATTTGCCAGTTTGGAGTGGAGTAGCCCCAAGTGCCAAGCCTCACGTCACAGCGACCAACTGCGCCATTCTAGTACGGGCTAGATATTTGCCGAGGACTAGAGCCTAGGAGAGAGAGAGCCAGGAGTCAAATATTTCGGTCACTTTTTGGTCTTCTCGTGTTAATGGTAAAAAACAAATCAAAGGCGGGCCTATAATGGGGGAGGGGGGAATAATCGAAGACAAAGAATGAGACCACTTATTTTAATTCCTGTTATTTTAGATAGTTTACATCTATTTGTAAAAAAAAAATAATCTCCTCGCACACTCACACACCCTCTCTCTTTTTCTCTCTCTCTCATACACACATACACACACACGCGCATGCGCGCGCACACACACACACACACACACACACACGTGATCAAACGTGTGCTATGGCGTACTAAATGTAAACAGAGAACTATTTGTCTGCATCAGAAACTCAAAGATCACTGCAACAGTAGGCCCGATTAACTGCCTGTATCAAGCCTGGTGTTATATTTAAAAAAAAAATGCTTTTAAATGTTTAGTTTATCACCAGCTTAGTCTATGTTTAAAGCAATAAAAGAAAAAAAAAAGAAAAATATTAATGCTTTGGTTATACTGTCCACGAAGTTAAATATTATAGCCCCATATTTTAATGTATTTATTTTATAAACCAGTGGTGGGTAAATTTAATGGTAGTAAATTAAATTGTCCTGAGTTAGGGTTTAACACATGTGTTTAATGTTGTTTTTTTTACGTCGTCATTGGTCAGTGTCCATTAAAATTAACTCGGCTTAAATTTAATTGTTTTGATTTGCGTTAAATATATTAGTGTAGTGTTAGCATTTAGGTTTATGTTAGGTTCGTTTTCTGTACCCTTTGCGATCGGTTCAGTGCTATTGTTAGTGTATCTATGTTTTCGGTGGGGTTTTTAGCGCAATTGCCATACTGGACAATTGCGATTATTAACTCGTCAAGGATGGATGTGTGTCCGATGTGTGTCCGCAGCTTTAAGTCGTATCTCCTCCTCAACGAAGCAATATCGAGGACTAGTTCCAAAAGCAAATATGTTAAGCAAGTTCCGAGGATGATTGTGGGCCAAAAAAATTCCCGGAATTCCTTCCTGGATTTCCCAGAAAAGCCAAAAAACCTCGGAAAAAATGCAGTTTTTGGCCCATATCTCGGCAACCAGACCACTTAGGGACTTGAAACATTTACCAATCGATTCCTTCGATAATTTAGAACAATATTGCCGAAGAAAGTTTTCAAAAATATTCTTTCGTTCGGTCACAAAAAATTAATTAAGGAAATTGCGCTTAAATTGTCACTAGACTTTTTATTAACTTGTTTTGTTTGTTGAGAATAAAACTAATTAAAAATAATCTTCCACGACATATAACTTTATAAAGAGCACCGTTTTCGAAGAACTGCGTTGTTTCTACTAATGTAACAAAACAATTTCGTATAGAAGATAAGAATCTGATAACCAGTCCATGCATGTACGCAAGTCGCCGCCTATGTATGATAGGAACAGCTGTAGCGATTTGTTGTGAAACTGAACTAGCTCCCAAACGTGGGTCGGTTTAAAATTGGCCCGTTGACACCTGACGATGCTAATCTGGTCACGTGATACTGGTCTGCAGGTTATTCTGGGATGATCAGCTCAGAGTTAGTCTGTCATAAAGGCATGTTACACACTCAGGCCGATTCATTAGAAATGAACATTTTAACTCTTAAAAAACGGACAATGTACTGACAAATTTTCTGCAAGTCTTTTTTTATATTCTGGACTATGATGATTTTCCGTCGGTAAGATTTTATTTTTAATTTCCTTCTGACTAATAATAGACACGCTTAATAACTGACACGGTAGTCAAGAAACTAATTAGATTAATGACTCAAAATAGAGAATAGCACAAAAAATGAGCGTTTTAAAATATTCAAATAATACAAGCATAAAAAACCTGTATAATAATAAACGCTAAAAATGAAAATACAACTTATCTATTTCTTTAATAAAAGCATTGGTAGCCAAATTGTGAAATTGTGTAGGAGATTTAATGAACGGCCAATGCTTTCAATAACTAAAGCAAATTAGTTTTATTAATCTTATTTTCATCGCATTTAAAACTTTATTATTATAACGATTTTTATACTTGTTTTGTGTTCCGCATTTTAGTAATTCGTTTTAAGTTAAGTTTACACATCCAGTGTTTCTTCCAGACTTTTTTTCTCCGGTGGGGGGGGGGGGGACCTGAAATTTTTTTTTTTGGGGGGGGGGGGGAGGGAAAGATAGACTTTCTTCGAGGGGGGGGACACTGTTAATAGTATATATTTTCTATATACATTTCATTTCGTTCGGGGGGGGGGGGGGGGGCGCCGACCCCCCCCCCCCCCCCCCCCCGAAGAGATGCCTGGAAGAAACTCTGTACACATTATACGACTAAAACATTTAATAACCGATCAGTAGCTTGCAATCTCTAAAAGACAAGTTAGTATCCTCCCCTTTGTAGTCAGTGTTCGACGCTCATGCAGATATTTAATCATTTAATTACTGAAATTAATAATCTTTTAATTACATTTTAAAGACGAATCTAATAAATAGTTAAGACAAAATTAGATATTATTGCGCTGTATTCGGAGACGAACATATCTGGAAAGTTGGAACGAAATCGTTACATTAGAAGTGGGCCAAACTTAAATTGCATGATTTGTTACAAAACAACAAGCAAACAGCAAGCAAACAAACCAAAAAGCAGTGTGAACTTAATACAAGCTTGTGAATGGTAGACCACAGCTTTTCCCCATTAAAAATAAAAGGCAACGACAAATTTTATCGTTGCAGTAGCTATAACGACGTAAGTTATGATCAACATGCATCACATTTTCGGACAATATCTGTTATTGTAAGAGATTCTGAAGTGTGTTAGCGGGTGGGTCGTCCATAAGGACATTAGGGTGGAGGGATAGTCGTTTGAAAATTAGTTAATACGGTTAAGGTTTTTTTTTTCAGAGCACATCATTATAATTGTATAGGATGCATCGTGAGATTTGTGTGGCGAACAAATGATTTGATGATGTCGCGCGTTTTTAACTTGTCAATAACCAAGGCTATATTGGTGATACATTTGATGTGTGGATATCAACCCAGTCTCAACTACCACCCCTCCATTCAGTCAACATGATTCCATAAAAGTCGACATTTGTTGTATTCCCCCCCCCCCCTCTCGACCATATGAATTCATAACTAGATGACCCATATTGTATTATACGGGTTAGGGAATATACAGAATCTATAGATTCAAGACTTTTCTTTGATCTTCTGTATTCTAATTTCTTTTAATATTCAGAATGGTTGCATGAATAAGCTGCACAGCAGGCGTACCCATCCTAATACACATTAACGGCTCTACAATAACTTTTCTAATGACGTACCATTTCGGTCATTTATTGACAATAACAATTCATTAAGTGCCTAATTGTGTCGGGTCTAAATGGGCTACTATTGTTGATTGATTTGTGCACGATTCATTGGGTTAGACGTCCCATTCGTTTGTGTATGACACTTTATGTTTCACTATTTAAAATTTGTTAATATAACATTTTGGCATTAATATCTCAATTAGTTATTGCGTAAAACATCAACATCAGTCTTAAATTGTAATATTGAAGGGGATTTTCCACAAAGTTCAATTACGTATTATGTGTCGACGTGTTATGCGGCATATGCAGTTTCTTCCAGGTCGAAAAAAGTCTACCCCCCTTCCCTCGAACGAAATGGAATTTATATAGAAAATATATACTTTTTACGGTGTCTCCCCCCCCCCCCCCCGAAAATTTTAAGTGCCACCCCGGAGGGGGGGGGGGGGAGAAAGACTGGAAGAAACACTTGGCATATGGTCTGTTAGCTCTGACTTCAGCCTGCTTTTTTCCCCTGCTGTCTTTACTTCCATACCCTTTGTCTAACCAAGATCAAACTACAGGGGGGGGGGGTCCAATTTTTTACCGTGGACAAACTTTCGATTTGCACCCCCCCCCCCCCCTCAAACTTTCGATTTGCACCCCCCCCCCCCTCAAACTTTCGATACTTTTTATATATATACCGAGGGGTCTATGGGGGGGGGGGTATGACCCCCCTGCCTACGCCACTGTACAGCAGTCGCCGAGCTATGGTTGTATACAGTGACGTCATTTGGTCGCGATCAACCTTGGAAGGTAACTCAAGATGTCACTTTCCCCACAACAATTTTGGATTTTTTATTTATTTTTTTTAAACCCACTGCTTAGGCCTATTATTTTAACAGGATTGAATAGTGTTTGTAAATTTTTTTTTTTTACACCCAATGCTTATTATTTTAACAGCATTAAATATTGTTCGTAAATGTTTTTAAAATATTGTTTGTACATTTTTTTTTACACACACTGCTTATTATTTCAATAGGATAAAATATTGTTAGTAAATTTTTTTTTAAATCAAATGCTTATTGTTTTAACTGGATAAAATATTGTTTGCTAATTTTGGATTTTTTTTTCTAAGAGTGTATCCCATCAATTCCCCAGCCCATCCCTCTACATTATGACGATGTTTTTTTTTTTCGACAGCATTTTAAAATGTCTAGCTACAGTCAAAGCGTAAACATTTTGGATTTTAAAAATTAATGATTTTAGGCCTACAGAAACAATTAATTCTACTTTCATCCATAAAAATATGCTTATTACATAAATTTAAATGGACTTCTTCTGACGAGGAGCTAAGTCAAAGTTCATGGTACTGGTTAAAAATTGAGAATCTAAAACGATTTTTTTCCATACAGGTGGACGGGTAGAATATTCTGGAAAGGCTATCATCACACCCTCGATGAAGCAGACGTGTACGATGTTCTCCCCCAAGACAGAACGGTCAAATTATCAAATAATCTTGCCAGGTAGGTTAACGTCTTATTTTTTAAATTTTGTTTCGTTGAAAAAAAAATCGATTTTAAAAAATATTGTTATTTTAGTCTGCTCATTCAGTATCACAACAGTCAACATACACAAGTTCAATATTAGGCCTAGTTAAGTAAATACTGTCAAATTCATTGTTATAACTAGTATGATAATTTTTTTTCAAAGTGAGGATTGCATAATAATAAAGTTAATCTGAGTATATATAAGGACTTGCTAAAAGGATAGTGCTTACTTTAATATAGAATCAAATATAATAGTTCTGCATCTATTTATGAATGTTAGGTGCTTGAGTAGTGTCCCTTGAATTATAAATGTAAAAAAATAAATTTCGATCGGCATATTATTTTCAAACTTGTGACTTGAAACATAAGACATTAAAAAGCTAGTAAAAACAGAATATGATTACTATTAGTGCCAGTACAATAGGGCATATTTTATTTAAAAATCAATTAGACTACTTCATACTGGCGAGTGTGTGATTTTGTATGTGTGTGTTACAATTTTTTTCATATATATGACAGCTTGCCTTAGTTAAGTTAAGTTAAGTAAAACTACGGTTTCACGCATGCGTTTTTATGCATACGTTTCCTAAGCATAAATAAAAATGACTGCATTTTTACAAGACTAGTATTTTTGCAGAGGCCATTAAAAAGCCACCCCTGCCAAAATGGTAAACGGAAAAAAAGTCACAGGAAAAAAAAACACAAAAAAAAAGTCACAGTTTTTGCTAGGAAAAAAAGTCACAGAAAAAAAGTCACAGTGGAAAAATTTTATCGGAAAAAAAGTCACAGAAATAAAGTCACAGAAAAAAAGTCACAAAAATCTTTTTAGAAATCTTTTTATTAATTTGTTAAGAATTGTAAATTTTGTATGTTTATTGTTGTGGGTTGTATTTTTTGATAGCATAAATTATTTATAGACGTTAAAAGCATTATGATTTATAACAATTGTAAGTAAAAATACTCTAAGATAATTAACATAACAATCTCAACTTTTGTTACGTATTTAGTTAAATACGCGGTAGAAAAGTTAACTATAAAAGAAATTTAGGCACATTTTGCTGTAGGCTATTCTCTGGTCGGCCTCTCCTCGGTAGGCATTGTCCGAACATATTTGTGTTGTTGACGTTATACGTCAATGACAGCCTTTGAACCTTGTCGGCTTTCTGTTTTGATCCTAAGTTTTGTTATGTAATGAGCGTGATTAATGTGGGCAGTAAAGGTGGTTGAACTAAACATAACTATTGTTGCCATGAGTTGAGGGCAGTAATTCAGATGACCTTACCATTTCACGGTAATTTAATTAAAAAAAACACGATGAAAACTGTGGACATTCTATTAAATGCTATAAATATTATGTTTAACATAATTACAATCTACATAATTCATACTAAATATTTTTAGATGAATTATAAAAATTACTAGGCGTATACAACCTACACACTTTACATTACATTTAATTAATCCTAAGTTAATTTGCACTCTCTGAATATTTAATACATAAAAGTATTATCAAATTCAATGCAAATATATATTTGTGACTTTTTTTCCTGTGACTTTTTTTCCTGTGACTTTTTTTCTGTGTTTTTTTTTCCTGTGTTTTTTTTTCCTGTGACTTTTTTTCCTACAATCGCCAAAATCTGGCAGGTTCCTGAAACAATTAGAATTGTTTTATTTTCACGTAATAGTATTTTACTCTTTTTCAACAAACATGTTTATATATATATATATATATATATATATATATATATATATATATATATATATATATATATATATATATATATATATATATATAGCCTACATATATGTATTTAATGTATTTATAGTCTATATATATGGGCCTATACAATTTGGCTACATATTAATTTTTTTTAAACTATTTTTTATAATTATTAACTGTTGCCTTGACTTATATTTAAAATATTGTTACTTTTATCCAATCAGACAATGGGAAAAGGAACTTTATAACTACAAAACTGGAGGAAGGCCAAAGCTGACCAGAGCCCTATGGAGATGTTACCGCACACAAATTTTGACTTTCACGCTCCTCATATTTCTAGAGGTAGTAGATTTAGGTCTATGCTCTATTTTCTTGATTAAGACTGATAGTAGTTTAAAATCTATAGGCTACTAAAGACAAACATTGGATTCTTCTCATCGTTATGATAAGGTGTCGGATTAGGTTGGGTTTTTTTTGTAATAAGAATAACAATCTAGATTTAAATATTATTTCTACAATTTCTAGTACCACTAGCCAAGTAACTTAACATAACATAAATACAGAAGAGATCTTGTATTACAACTGACTACAATTTACTATGCCTAGATATTAATATTATATGATAAAGTGTGATTCTTTCAAGCAAATAATAGGAAAAAAGAAATTGGCAATAGAAAAAATATATTACTCTTAACTACTTGCAATTTTTAGGAGTGTAATAATAATTCTGCTTGAAAATTAAATAAAACAGTATGACAAGACTGAGAAGAACATGTAAATGTATAACTAAATAACACTTTTGAAAAACTTGTAAAAAATTGTAACTTCCCTTAACTCACACAGCTTTATTGGATACCCAGTTTCAGGGGAGTTAACTGGCCATAAAGCTAGCCACTTTGTATACCTTAATAGTTCTCATTCTTTTATTAAATTTTACCTGTTTATTTGTAATGTCAGGGTAAACAATTTTTAACCTTGGCTAAACAAATAAATAGCCAGAGTTATATAAAACAGTGAGTAGTAATTGCTTATTTATTCTTTCTTAGTTGGGCAATAACATTTAATCAATACTAATATGTTAATAAATATTTTGAATATGTAATAATTTAATCTTGTTGTTCACTTTTCAAGGAATGCATTCGTTTAGTCCAAGCTGTGCTTATGGGAATGTTTATCCAGCTTTTTGAGGTTGATGACACCCAAAACAACACAATGACCTTTGCCAGCACTAGAAGCAATCAAACTATCGCCAGACCAGACATCTTTTTACTCATCACATTCATCATCTTGTCCTACCTAGTCAGCATTTTCCTTGATCACAATTTTTTCCATCATGGTTATAGGATGAGAGTGGCTACCACGTCATTAATATACAGAAAAGTGAGTTGAGATGAAATTTTTAAAATTATTATATATACCTATGGAAAAGTTGAGTTCGAATCCAGGTTCAAGTCAGTAGACCGTCCCTGAGTCCGCCCAACTATGATGGGTACCTAAAGCATGTTAGGGAAAGTAAAGTAGTTTTTTATTCTAAATTAATGGGGAGATGGCAAAATTAATAGGGAAGAAATGGAAGGCAATGGTGGAGGCCCTATGTTCCATAAGGAGCAAAGAGGATTAAGTCAAGTAAGTCAACGGGGTATTCCAGATAGACAAAATATTTGGCAAACCTATATTTCCATGCTCTGTATGTTTCCTTGTTCTGAGAAATTGCTCTTATTACCGACCATCTTACATCATTACAAAAAGCCATCAGAACCCATCCCTAAAATGATGTCACACATCAGCCTACAAACCCCCTCCCCCATTTTTTTCTATAGCAATTTGAATTTTTTTTTAAAACATCAATTTGTTTGTAAAATATCAACTGAGCTCAGTCAAAATAAAGTAAATCAATCAATTGCTACTATAATTCACAAAAAGTGTAAAATAGTAGGAAAAATTCAGTCTTTAACAATGCAACAGTGTGACATCACACTTTCTGACCCCCCCCCCCCCCTTCCACCTCATCATATCTCATGACAAAATCCAAACACACTTCCCCCCTAGGAGTGTAATGTTTCATGGATGACCCCTAAGTCTATATAACTAATGATTAATATTTATATTTTTAAGGCTTTACATATTGCACATGGCTAAGTTAAATAAATAAAAATAAAAAATTGTTTTAAACTGAATCAATCACATAAAACTATTTTCTTTTTTTCAACATATTTTGCATGTAACAGCTGGTGGCCAATGTTGGTGCAACAGCTGAAATATTTATTCTCTTGTTGCAAAAATTTAGACAAGTTCAATGCAGGTGCTACCATAGAATAAGTGGTATATTGGGGCCAAGTAGTAATTTATATGTATGGGACTACTGAATTCAATAACTCACTGGGGGGTCGGTGTGGTAGACTCCGTCAAGCTCATGGCTGCTAAACTGAAAAGTCTCGAGTTTAAACCCTCTGGCAGATGAGGCTCATTAGCTGGGGACAGCCACTCTTCTAGGAGAGACAACTCCAAAATTAAACAAGTGCTGCCTTGTAGTTTGTTCTGGGTTGGACAAAGGCTATGGAAGCAAATCCAAAAAGAAAAGCAGGCTGAAATCTGAGACAATGGCCTCAATGGTGAATAACCAGTTGACACGTATACTTAATTATGTTGGATGGGATCCCTTTCAATACTAAAATTAAGAACGAAGAAGAAGAATAACTCACCAATAAATAAATGTTATTTTACAGGTAATGAGGATGTGCAGCTCTTCATTGAAGCCTGCAACCATGGAGACAATTATGAATCTTGTTACAAAAGAAATGGATGTTTTCCCAGTGGTAATGTAAAATAATTAACTTTGGTTACAGCCATATTTGGAATTTAAAAAGTTATAATGTATCAAAAGTAAAAGTTGAGTACCCTTGTAAATAGTTCTTAGGACAGATGAAGGAGAGTTTATCTATTTTGTTGCGCAGCCTCCTCCCCTTTCCATCCACATAAAAGAAGAGTAGTGTGGTCAGTACTTAGCTTAGAATGTTACTTTTTCTGATTTGTCAATTACACATCAAAACTGGGTTCTACTAACTTGAGCCCAAGAATTGATCAAATAACTTTAATATCAATTATAAGTGTGCATCATCACTCTACCAAGCTTTTCCATGTGGTATTAATTTTTATTCTTAAAACTTTATAAACTTATTTATAAAACAGTTTTTAAGATTGTACAATTAATATTTTGTCAAAATTTTGCTTTTTAATTAGGTGGTGTTACCAGCAACTTATATTATGATTGGACCAGTACAGTTAGCAGTCACATGTTATCTGCTCTGGGATTGGTTAGATCTAGGTCCAGCTAGTGTTACAAGTTTAATCATTCTGTTCTTCATGTTTCCTTTACAAGTCATCATGGGACGCCTATCTCGAATACTAAGGTATGTTGGCATATCATCTTGGCATACCTTACTTTAACATCATTTCTAATTTATTTTGATTAGAAAATTATTGAGTGCCGTAACTTTTGATCTTTTGACAGAGAAAGACTGGACAGCCTTACCAACAGTAGGCTTCGACATCTTCAGCTGGTTATATCTGGACTGGAAGAAATGAAAACTTCTAATTTAGGAGAGTTCTGTGTGAAAGTAATTGGCAGAGCAAGAAAGTAAGAATAAAATTTATTATAATTAAATTATTTTTCATTTGAAATAAAATTTCTTTCCTATTCACTTTATTTTTCAAACTTAAAACATAAACACCTCTTCTGCTTTATTTCTAGAGTGCTCTGATGCATTTCTGCTTTCAAAACCTCATAAAATGGAAATATTTAGCAAATGTTACAGGAAATGAATCATTTTAATCAAAAGCAGATTAAAGAAATGAAACCCTAACTGTCCTCAGAAAATACTTTGGAATAAACCAACAGCCATGTTTTGTATTTATTTTTATTTTTTTACAATCCACAGAGCAGAACTAAACCTCATAAGAAAACTCTCCAGACTCCAAGCTTTTAACAGCTCCATGACCCTGACCTCTGGCAAGGCCGTTGTCATGGCAACGTTCGTGCTGCTGGTGGTCATGGGTCATGACATAAACGCAACCAAAATCTTCACAACGCTGGCCCTGTTGGAGTCACTGAGAGTGAGCATGAGCATACTGTTGCCAGCTGGCATGTTGGCACTGTCTGACACCTTGGCCACACTCAGGAGGGTGGAGGTGAGTACTTTCATACTTCTTCATGCTTGCTCTCTTAGACACCCTGAACACACTAAGGAGGGTGGAGGTGAGTACTTTCATACTGCTTGCTCTCTTAGACACCCTGACCACACTTAGGAGGGTGGAGGTGAGTACTTTATGAAAGGTTCTATATGTTTATATTGGCCATTAGATGATTTAAGGGACGGCATGGTCAAATTGTAGAGCATTCAACTGCAAACCTGAAAGTCTCTAGTTCGGATCTCAGACTCCAGTCAGTGGGACGTCCCTTAGTCTGTCCTTCTCTGATGGGTACCTGACCTAGATTAGCAAAAGTGAAGGCTGCTGGGTATAGTGCAGACCACTTTTCCTTCATATTCCAAGGTCACTGAAACAGTTAGCTCTACTTCACCTGCCCCATGAACTATATGGTTTGAAAGGGTACTTTACTTTTATTAGATGATTAGTTTTAGTTAGCCTGCCATCTCACTAGAAAATAGACTGCTGACCATGAACATTCTAGGCAAATCAATCCTGAGCTAATTTCAAGTAGAGTAAGCACATATGATTTGTTTGTTCTTCATAACATGGGAATAAGATGAAAACTAATATTGTTTTGTATCCATGGTTACCGCAAGAGATGGTAATCTTGAACTAAGTCCAGTGAAACATGTAAAGCTTGAATTGATTACTTATTGCCTGATTGTACACTGGTAAGGTTTGCAAGGCTTGATTGGCTAGGTGAATCAGTGCAGCTCTGTAGGGATTATCAGATTAGCCATCTGTTGGGTGAATTTAAAGGCTTTGGAAATAAAATACCATTACGAGCTTTTAAAATTACGAATTTATCATTGAAGAAATGTTACTATTAGGTGTGCATTGAGCAGCTTAAATGTTATTTTTTTAAATTAGTTTTTTTATTCATTTTAATGTATAACTTTGAAATGGAATTTTATAAGTATTCTCTGGGTTTGTAATGTTTACAGAAAGTGCTACTGCTGCCAGAAAAGTCATCTGCTCTAAGCCGGCCCTCACCCGTGGCACTGAATGAGGAGACTGTTGTCAAATTCAGCAACTATTTTGCTAGCAAAGACAAGGTTAGTTTGATTTGTAAGATATGGCTTTGAAGAGAGCATGCATAAATTTTGAATCTACTAAGGACCAGTAACTCAAGGCAAAAAAAAACTTCAAAAGAATAAACTGTCAGATTTAGTAAGTTTTTCCCTTATACAATAAGACAGAAAATTAGATGCATTTTACGTTATGTTTACTATTTAATATACATACACATAAAATCCTATCTACAATGTCCATCAAATTGATCACAAGGCAGGTGGCCTCATTAGCCAATATGTTTTACCTCTCTAGAATAATATTTTAGTACTTGTCTTTAGTATTTAATGATTTAAAAAACTAAAAGAAAAGTGACATACATAAATTTTTGTATTTCAGAGTTTTGATGCCCAGATGGTGCTAGTCAATATTGATGTGGATATAGAAAAGGTAAAATTGTAACCCAATGTAGCCTATATTATTTAATGCAGCAGGACATTATTCATCTATAAGTTTATATTATCCCCCCCCCCCCAAAAAAAAAAAACTGCAGCAAGACTCCAAAATTATAGTATTTTACAGAATACAGGGTTTCTCACTCTACCCATATCATGTAAAAAAAATTATTCCCAAGGGGTGTGGGGTTTAATTGACAAGTGGCCAATTAACCAAGGATCATCCTAGACCCATTATTATAATATACTTCCATTCTGTTTTTAATGATCTTTAAGGCTAGTTAGAAAAGTTACATCCTTATTTCAATGTTGTTTCCTTTTAAAAAGATGTATGTAAAAAAAAAAGACTAAGTATAAAATTAAAATGATGTTAACATTGAAAGAACTATATTCCAATTCACATTTGTAGAGCAAACTTTACTGCATTATTGGACCTCCAGACAGTGGCAAAGTAAGTTTTAGTTCTGTGTTTTTTCAAATTGTTGATTTGTAACAAAATGTTTAGAGAAAATTGACTAACACAGATTTATAAATAGTAATATTGTAAAAAGAACAGTGATTGAAAACATTAGTTGAATTTATACATTTTGTAAATTCATGGCTGTTTCATAAAGGCATTAAATGAAAAAATTAATAAAAATATGTTTTCAGTAAAGAATAGGGTATTTTTATAAGGCTTTTATGAAGACTGTAGTTCTTTTAAAAAAATAACATAATTTTCTACCAACTAACTCATTTTCTTTTCTTCAGAGTTGCTTTCTTCTGGCAATACTAGGAGAACTTGAGAGACACAAAGGGCATATCTTTTATGAGGGCAAACTAGGATATGTGCCAGCTAGGCCTTGGCTGTGTCCTGGCACCATACGTGACAATATTGCATTTGGTTCAGAGTTTTCTCATTCCAGATATACTCAAGTGCTAAATGCATGTGCACTTAATCAGGTAAAACTGAGCATTTTAGATTTTCAGACACTTTGACATAGTAAAAATGATAAATAATTTTTAGATCAGTGATAATTTGAAATTCAGGATCTTTAGTACTACAAGTTTGGTTTTAATTTTCACTTAATATAAAAAGTTGTTGATTAGAAAAAAAGCCCAATATCATTGTATTTAATTTGGATAAGTAAAATTGTAAAAATTGTGTACTGTATAGAAATGTTGGTTTGGCTATAACTGTGTACTTAAGTTAAACTTTAGTTTTGTTTTTAACTTTTACTTACATATGTATGAATCATTTTCTGTGCTGGTGTAAATTCAGCACAATTTCATCATAATTTGATGAAGTATCCTGTCTGTATGTTTAGTTGCTTAGTTTAGTTTACCATTAATTATTTTAGGTGGTTGATTCTTTGCCACTTAGAGATCAGACAGTGGTTGGGGAAAGAGGTCTGGCCCTTGACCCCAGCATTCAAGCCAAGATAACTCTAGCAAGGTGAGGCTGCTTTGTTATGTTTGTTTAGTCCCTTTGTAAACAAGAACAAAAAATTAATTCTGTTCACTCTTAACAGTAGACATTATCGTATTTTTTTTGTCTGATTCCTTTTTTTATTACTTTCTATTCTTAGGAGTAATTGGATGTTTGCTAAAAATGTTTGATAAAGCTGTATATGTGCACTGTTTATTTACAGAGCTGTGTATCAAAACTGTGATATTTATCTAATCGATGATATTTTAAAAGGAATGGATGCAAAATCAGCTATGCATATATATAAAAAGTAAGTTCACCTTGTTTAACTGTATATATATATATATATATATATATATATATATATATATATATATATATATATATATATATATATATATATATATATATATATATATATAGTACTGACAAAATAAGAGAAAAAAAAAATATTTTTAGGATCAAGGGTCACTTCCAAAGGCTGAGGACAAAAAAAATTCAATAGCGTATTTTTAACATACATGAGCTTCAAAAATAAATAGTGAAATAACATGTTTTCTTTAACAGGTGTATATGTGGACTTATAAGATCTAAAACAAGACTAGTTATAACTGACAACACCCAGCACACACAGGTGGCTCACAAAATTATCTTAATGTCTCAGGTAAAATCAAATTAGCAGAGAATATTTTAGGTGGCTCACAAAATTATCTTAATGTCTCAGGTAAAATAAAACTAGCAGAGAATTTTTTTTTAAAAAATCTGTTTAATAATTCAATCAGGTGGATTGAATTTTAAATTTAAATTGAATTTAAAATTTAAGTTGGATGATCTGCAGTAGGCCTACATGATATTAGAATTGTGTTGATTTTCCTTGTTTGAAATTGTTAATTAATTCTTATATAGATAGAATAATGGATTGTAAACATTTCAGTCAATGAGATGTAAAAAAGAAAGCTAGTCAGAGTTAATATTTTATCAAACATTCCACCAGAGTAGAAAAGTTTAGGTAGAAATTCACTGGTTAGATAATACTTACAATTTTATAAATATCATTAAATATTATCTAATTGTGTTTTTACAGTGTAGAATACATCATTTTGGTAACTACACTGAACTTCTAGAGTGCGGTGTGAATATCAGCAAAATTCTGACCACTAGATCATACAAAAATCTGGAAAGAAGCAGAATTGCTGACTCAGCTTCTCCGCTTATCCAGGACCTCTCTAGCACCAACCTAGCCCTCAGTTTGTCTTCTAATACTCTCAATGGAAATGGAAAAGACACTACGTCAGGGTCAGCGTTTGACATCCTACAAGCAGATTTTAAGGTAGTGTGATGAGCAAATGTTAGTACACTCAAGAAATGGGTTCTATATTGGTAAACACCAGTGATATAGCACTCATACAAGATAACATTCCTGTTTAGACCTAACAATCCATTGGGCAGATGGAGTTCATTTGTTTCTTTACCTCAGCATATGGTGGAATGGTGTGGTCATCACTATGCCTAGCTGCCTTTACTTTCCCAACATAAATCAGGTAAACCTCAGAGCAGTGATATTGCAGAGCAGTGATATTGCTCCTTTAAGGGCAGGCTATTTTTGCTGCCTGGTGTGACCTGCTGTTCATTGATAGAGTGCATTCACACTTTAAACATTTTCTGATCTTTTTAAAACAAAATTAGAAATATAAAATTGTTTTTTATTTTAAAAAAAAACCCACTAGTTTGCGGTTAAGAATGATTTTAAAATAATTCACGTGATGTAAAAAGCTACAATCACTTATGATGATGCATTCAATTGGAAACCTGAATTTTAACTTGGGGTTCAATAAAACACATTTTCTCCGTTGTTACAGATACTAAACTCTCAAAGGAAGTTTTAAACATGTATATTTAATACAAGTAATTCTAATCAACTAATTAAGTGACTGCATGCTCTTTTATAAAGTTTATTTCCTATGTAAAGACAAATATTAAATGGTTTATTTATATCTCAGGAGTCAGGTGACCCACTGATCTCCAGTGATGGAGATAGCAACCACAGTGGCCCATTTCATAAGAGATCAATTTACACCACCTACTTCTTGCTTGGGGGTGGAATTTTTGGCATTTTCTTTTTTACCATTATCAGCTTACTTGAGCAGGTAAGTGAGAATATGAATTACTCCAAACCCTTTTTTGTTTCCTTTTTTTTTCTTTTTTTAAAATACTTTTTTCTTTTCAAGTAATGACTATATCAAATGACTAATGTTTTATTAATTAACTTGAGTAAACATTATAATTTACTAAAATAATAAAAATGTATATTTAATGTGTTCTCAATTTTTAGGGTGCCTTTGTTTTGTGTGAATGGTGGTTGGCTTATTGGTAAGTCAATTATATTTAGGTTTTAATCTTTTTTTATTAAAAGCTGGGAGATTATAAAAACAAAATTTGCTAAAATAATTGCTACTTTTTTAATAAATGAAGAAAATACAAACCTAAAATTGAATGCTCTCCCCTTGTTACCAGGTCCGAGAACTACCAGAACACAAGTGCCAATGTTTATTATGAAAACCCTTTGATAGGACAAGCAACTTCCTCCCTGGACTACCAGATTTATGTTTACATTGGTATTGTGGCAGTGACCATCCTACTTGGCCTTCTGCAAGCCATTGTGTTTTATGCTTTGGCCCAAAAGGCAGGCTGGCTTCTGCATGATCTGGCAATAGGATCTCTGCTACAGGCACCACTTTCTTTCTTTGATGCAAACAGTAGAGGTTAGTACATCTATTTATCAAGTGTTATCGTTTTTTAATTTACTAAAGAAAATATGTTAAACGAGCCGACCCGCTGCGTATCATACGCCGCTATTTAGTTGTTTTTTTTTCTACTTTTCAGTAATTTATAATTTGTGAATTCGACAGTACCAATGCTGCCACTGAAAATATTTGCTTAAAAACACTAAACCCCCCTTCCCCCCCCCCCCCCCACATGAAAGCAGCCTCCTCTTAGTTACCTCCTCTAAGTTTAAAATTGTTTCAAACTAAATTATCTGCCCCTAATAGCCGTCACAGAACCCGTCTCTATGATTATAAAATGTAAACAGCGTGACCACAGCTCACCAGACAATGTGAGGGTGGGGTGGGGGTGGTAGTGATAGTGATAGAGAGAAAGAGAGGGGACTGCAAGGAGGCGCTTGCAGCTTGTTTTCTAACGGCTCCCAGAAGAGAATTATATATATAGATATCCAGCAAATAGTGTAGTCCTTCTAAAATGTTTTTTTTGTAGTTGGCTTTTAAAATAGTACACTACACTATGTAGGTTTGTATACAATTTATTTTTTAAGTTTGTCGTAAAGATTGGTTTTCATTAATTTTCAGATGACTTTAACACCTTGTCAAATTCATTTAATATTACTTTTATTAACATGGCACTAATTTTTTTAAAATAGTTCTTTCTACTCAAAGTAGAATAAAAAAAAACAATTAAACTTTTAAAAATTTCAGTTACTTAACGGACCCCTTGCTTGACCTTTAGTCATGCCAAATAAGGATAACATTTTTTTTTATAACAAACAATTTAATAAGCAATTAGCACATTCAGTTTTATTTTTGAAAAACTGAAAAAAAAAAAACTATGATTAATTAAAATTATTCCAGGGGGAGTACTCAGTCATTTCTTGAGGGACGTTGGAATCGTGGATTCATTACCGCCTGTCTTACTTGATCTAATAGAGGTATTTTAGTTAAGTTTTCTCTTGATGTCAAGGATATAACTTAATAAACCTGCTTTATTTAAAACCAATGGTTATGTATAAGTTTATTGCCTATGTAGAACAATTTAATTTTATTGCTGCAAGAAAGGAATAATTGATTATTTTCTATACATTTTTAGAATCCTTAAAATCACTTTTGCATGTTAAGGAACATATTTCTCTCTTTCTCTCTCAATATATATATATATATATATATATATATATATATATATATATATATATATATATATATATATATATATATATATATATATATATATATATATATATATATATATATATATATATATATATATATATATATATAATATGTTTTGTTTTTCAGTCAATAAGTGTCCTGCTAGCCACATCCCTTATAGTATGCTGTGTCAACTACTGGCTGTTTATTCTGATCATCCCTTTACTTTTGCTGTTCATGTGGGCAAGGGATAGATTTCACAAAGCTACACAAGATGTGGAGCGCATTGAACTTGCATGTGAGACTTATGTGCTAAATATAACTTGTTACTAGTGATGAGATTTTGTTGTATCTAAATTGTCAATTTTTTACAATGAGTAAAAATAAAGTTAAACTAGTTAAAAGTAAATTTTATGTAGTAAATGTGGAGTATTAAACAAATTGATTACAAAAATAAATAAGGCTAGCTAAATAAATTTAACAACTAATTATGTTAATTAACAAAATGAAATACCTAAATAAATATAATAGCTTGATAAATGAGTGAAGAAAAATATCTGTGGCTTTAAGTTAATAAATTACACAAATTAAACAAATGTTAAAAAAGTAATGAAAAGAAATTAGGCTAGGTAACTAACTTAACCTAATTATATTAATTACTTAAATGAAATACCTATATTAATCTACTAGCTAGTTAAATGTATAAAGAAAAAGAAAACTAATATTAAATATTAAATTAATACATTAAATATATAAATTTAATGTTTATATAAGTAACTAAAAACAAAAAAAATAATTTAAAAATAACTAAAAACAAAAAATATTTTAAAATATTAAGGAATAAATTAGTTAAAATATATTGCTCTAGCCAAAAGTGCAGTGGCAGCTCATGTTGTGAGCAGCATGGAGGGCATACAAACCTTGAGATCCCTGAATGTGGAGCAGAGGTTCCTACACAAGTTTGATGTGTACCAGGACAGAAGCACTGCTGCATGCTACCTTCACCTTGCTGCCAACAGGTAGGATTTTACTGTGTTACCTGTAATGAAAAATTCTTCTTTTTTCCCCACAAATGTTCTGGGTTTTAGTATGATCTCTAAATGGTTTTCTGTAGAAATCATCTTTCACATAATCTATTATGTAGAAATTATCAAAATGATCCAACTCTTGTTTAATAAAGCAAAATGTGTCTTTTATTGACAATTATTTTTTGTGCTTTAATCAAAAGGAAAGCAAATAATTATATTTTGTGATTTATTCTTTTTTTGTGCATGCTTTAACCATAATAAAAAGAGATATTTTTGAACTAATTTTAACCAATTTCTCAGGTGGTTTGGGATCCGAGTTGATCTGATTGGGTTAGCCATTGTTGCTGGTGTGGTTGTAGCAGGCTTCCTTGTTGTTGAAATACAAGGTAAACATATCTGATACACTTTAATTGAGAATTTATTTTTAATTGAATCAAAAAAATTAGAAGATTATAGTTTATTTTTTCTTTTAAAAATCTGCTATAATATACAAAGCACTTGAATGATTTGAAAAAAAAATTATTAGATAATATGGTAGGCCTAAATAGTAATTATTTAATAAATAATTATTGAGTAAAAAAATTAATTATATTAATATAAAAAAGCAATAATATGCAGTTTTTTTTTATAACAGAATTGTACATACCAGCATCCTTGATTGCTTTGTCACTTTACTATGCCATCAACCTTATCAACGTTAACCAGTCTGTCATTCGCAAATCAGCTGCAGTACACTTTAAGGTATGGCACAAAAGTCGCCACCTTTTAACATCTTTTTTTATTTTGATAAATATTTGTTTTGTTTATTAACATTGTTGCAATTAAACTTTTTCATCCCTTAGATGAACTCAGTTTCCCATCTCTTGCAATACTACCAACTGTCACCTGAAGTGCCAGTCATTGTAGAGTCAGATACACCAACCCCTTTGGGTTGGCCCAGATATGGAATAATAACATGTGAAGGGGTCTCTGTTCTTCTATCCAATGGTGCACCAGCCAAGGGAGGTAACTTACTGAGGAATCTCTGGTGCTGTGTCAGAGCCCAAGAAAAAGTTGGTTTATGTTTTTAAACTCTAAATAGATCTAGTACTTTCTGTTTAGTAATAATTTTTAAAAGTTGAACTCAGCTTTTTTTTTCAGTTATTTATTCTTATTGTTTGTGGATACTGTGTTTTATTTTAAAATAAATAAATAATACCTTCATTTCTGTTCAGAAGTTGTCATTTATATTTTATAATATTTTTTATTACATAATATCTCATAATAAAATACCTGCCCAATATTTGGTACAAAAGTATGTAAACTAATTGCTATTTTTAATAACTTACATACTAAAAAATAATTCCCTGTTTTGTAGATGGGGATGATATTTGGAACAGCCTCCGAGCAAAGAGCATTTCTCTCAATGTTGTTCCGTCTCACTGAATTTGAGGGTGTGGTGCGTATTGATGGTGTTGATATTTTAAAAGTGCAGAAAGACAAGTTAAGAGACAAGGTCACTTACATCTCACAGGTAATGTCAAATGGTGTAATAGAACATTTCTAAAATGTTGTTAAATTTATGGAATGTTTTCATGATTTTTTAAATTAAAATTTCCATTTTAATAAAATTAAGCAAGATAACTTTAAGAAAAAAGTATAAGAATCATAGTCATTTACTAACTTTTATTAAGTGTAGATTTAACTGAAGTTTTTAAATGTTTTGTTAAATTTAATAAATTTCAGAATCCAACATTATTTATTGGTACCATAAGGGAGTGTATAGACCCAGAGAATCATTTTACAGATGCACAAGTATGGAAGGTGTTGGAGGAGGTAGCTTGAAATTTTAAAATTTTAAATTCCATGCCTTGCCATGTATATGTACAGGATCCCTAAGTTTGTTTCTTAAAGTTGACTTAGTTTTCTTACTTGCTGTTTAACTTACAATAAAAATGAAAAAGATCATTTAAAAAATTGCTTACATATGAAATTTTCAGATATTTTAGTTATGTAAATAATTCCCATACTAAATTAGTGATTACAAATAGTCAATCTTAAAAATTCTATTAAATAAATTAAACAAGAGCTAATACTTTTAGGTACATCTCTCCATACTGGTCCAAAATCTTGGCCAAAAACTGGCCACCGACATAGCTCCACTGGCAGATGGGATGACCGTTGGCCAGAGACAGCTGTTGAGGCTAGCAGGGGCCATGTTGCAGCAGTCCAAAATTATTATTTATGAAGAGCCAAGTTCTAGTCTAGACATAATGTAAGTTATATAATGCAAAGTTAATGCCTACATTTTCGTCAGAATTTTGTTTAAAAGTTGGTCGGACTCAATGGCAGTACCATTTTAAAATTATTTTTAAACCATTCATACACTTTTTATTTTATTGCAGGTGCAATATAATAATTCAAGGAGTCTTACGTACACAGTTCCCAACCAGTACAGTCATTCATATAGCACACTTACCTGATTCTGTTATACACACAGACAGGATTATGGTAAGACACAATGCAGACTATTTCTATTTGAACAAATATTTACCTAAGATAAAAGACATTCAAAAGTTTGTAACTAATCTGTTTGATGTGGACAAAAATTTAATTATTACAGATGATGCAAGATTTTACCAGTGATCATTTTACTAGTAAATTCCATAAAATCTTCTAGGACTTTTTAAAAATTAAAAAAAAAAATTAATGTTTTTAGCCTCTAAATTCAAAAATGTTTATTTTTTTTCATAAATTAATAATTAAATTAGCTGCTTGTACAAAAAAATGCTGTTTGAGTTTTATATGTGAAATAAATGTGTTTAAATTTGTCATTTTTTAACAGATATTTTCCGAGGGGAGGATCGCGGAGGTAGACACACCTTTTTACCTGCTACAAAACCCAAACAGTAAACTAAGCAGCATGGTGGCAGACCTGGGGTCCACCCAAGCAGAAAACTTGAACCAGCTGGCGTTAAACAAGCATGAGAATCGTCCATACGTGGCGCCTCACATTGATCCTGAAGATTTCCAAGACTTCTCACCTCCTCTGGGAGGGGATCTAAAATCCCCGAACAATCTAAACGTTCTGCCGACCTTTCATTCGTCAAGACTTGCCGGAGTTTTGAACCAGCTGCCCACGAACAAATTTTCTACAGATAGGTTATAACTTCAATGACATACAGCTTTATCTGTAACAAAAATAAAACTGCACAATTGTAAGACTATATATAAAAGCTTATGTATTTTGGTGATGTAATATTTTGCTTGTGTTTGCTTCTAACCTACATTTTCTAACAGGTAGTAGCATTCAACAACAAATATAATTCTATATGTAAAATAATTAATGTAATATATAACCTTTATCAATGCATAAAAATTGTTTTGCATTTTGTTTAAACAATGATTATTTAGCAACTGGAGTGCTGTTTTTAATTTGATCTGCTAATTTTATCTTGCGCTGTTGAAAATATTGATATAAGACTTGTTGAAAGAAAGCTACCATTCTGATATATTTTTGGCAGCATTAACTAAATATTTTATTACATGATATATAATATTTTTTCCAAAGTGCACATTAAGTAGCTCATGAAAACTTTAAAAAGTCACATTTTAGATACTTTTTGTTACATGCAGTGTTTTCTACATGAATATTTGCTTACTTTATATATAGTTTATATCTAAACTAAATTTCATTTATTTACTGTTATGTTACAGCTAAAGTATAAACTACAATTGTAATTTGCTTTTAGTTATGTTTTTGAACACTTTTAATGTAAGCATTTAAAATTTAAATGCTGCAACATTTATTTTTTACTAAAAGATTTGAATTATAAGAAAACAAATTTACAACTTCTTAAATTCCCCAATGGTACTATTAAACAGCTCTGTTTATTTTAAATGTGTATTTTGATCTTGTAAAAAAAATGTTAAATACCAAAGAGATTTATGTTATTGAATTGTTTACTTCAGTATATTTATATTGTCCTCAGATTTCATATCCTATAACTAATGGCTTTATCTCAAATAAAATTGTCTTAATTTTCATTTAAATAAGATATAGCAACAACAGTTGTGGAATATATATTAAAATGTCTAATACAAATAAAAATGTTAATATATGCAAACCAATCTGTTGTTTTATTTCATGAAGAGTTAATGTTAGCTGATTACATTATTGATCAAAATAATTACTCTAATTATCACTTTTATTGCTGGACTTGAAATTTTGACCCTGTAAATTTTGTACATGTGCTTTATGTATGCAAAGTTATATTAAAATATTTGCAACTTGAAAGGGTGAATTTTTGTTTGACCCTTAAATTAGTCAATTGTTTAGTTTGACAACCAAGATATATATATATATATATTTATATATGTATACGTGGCGACCAGAAAAATGCAAAGAATCTCCACATGTAAACTGTAGCATTATAAAACATCTTACCTTGAAATATGACGGGATGATATAAGTTTGTATTTGAGTAGGGAATCGTAAAAAATATATATGAATACATATATATATACGTATGTATAAATAAACAAAGACAAATAAAATACAAAACTAACTTTGATATAAACATTGTTTATTCTTTTGTGGAGGTATATAACATATTGCACTATAAGTTTCTTAAACTTCTGAATGAAATTATTATAACTTAACACCTTTTTAAAAAAAGCGACAAACATGACAAACCTAAATGTTCAGTTATTTCAAGTTATTCTAATGAAAATTAAGCATGAATATAAAATGTACTATGCTGTATTCAGATAAGAATCTAATTTAGATTTACTACAGATGCCTAGATCTTCAAACATAGAAGTTCCAAAGTATGTCACATTTACTCATAGCAACCATAGAAAACAACTAAGACACATATGCCCTAATAATTGTCAGTTTTTTTTGTACAGCAAGCTGGAAAGCTTTTGTTATTTTTTATAGTGCAAAAAATATCACAAATCAAAGGGGAATAACTTAGATTAGACATTATACAAAATATTAAAGAATTCTAATTAACTTACATTTGGCGTGTAATGAAGACTACATTTTTCTACCAGCCACAACAAGTATAAACTAAACAAACCTACCTTTCAAAAAATACTATTAAAAAAAATTATTATACACCTTCAATTTTGCGCAGTGATTTTAGAATTAAAGTTTGTTAATACTTTCAATGCTTTAAAAAATATTTTATTTATATACTTTGTCACAACAGTTTCACAAACTAAGATACAAAAATAAGAGTATAAAATGTACTAAGTACCGGCCCTCATATTCCCATCAAGAGAAAAATTAAAATGCATCAATATGAGGTAGAAAATGCAACAACTATCTGTGCAACATTTGTTATGCATTGAATATTTACATGACTAGAAATAAATATTATGTCATGGGAAGTTAAGAAACATAAAAGATAATGATAAAAAATAAACAGCTTACTTAAAGATTGATGATACCATATATCATGATAATAACAAACACAATTAAATATAACATACAGCATGACATATTTAAATAATAACATACACAGTAAACAATTACAAATATAAATACAAATATACATCTTCATAAACGATATAAATAATGAATATTATAATGTTAAAGGCACATATGGTTTGTAGATGAGAAATAACTGTACAAATGACATTTTCTGAACACTTGAAGCACAACGAAATTTAAATCATATTCATAAAACTTGAATTTTGAAACAATTTTAAAATAAGTTTCAAATATAGATAACATTTTTTTTTTAAAAGCATTCCACAGGAGCAAAAGAATGTGACAATATTAACAAATCACTCGGCTTTGCTTAACATCAATTTTATAAAATTTATTTCTGTTTATTACTAATTAAATAGCTAGAAAGAAAAGCTTCAGAATAAGTTTTTTTAAGTTAAAAGTCAGTAATTAATAAAAATGTTTTCTTTACCAAAGTTCAAGAAAATATTAGTGAAGTTTACTTTAAATAATATATGATGCTAGGTCCTAAAAGATTTATTTTCAAGCTAATTTTCAAATTAAATGCTTCAAGTAAACCATGTAGTTTCAACAGCAAAAACACTGGAAGACAAGAATTGGATAATATTACCTAACCTAATTGTTTCAATATTTTTTTTCTACAGTTTTAAAAAATTTACAACCTTATCAAGTATGTTCTTTTAAAACATCAGAATATACAATGATAAAAGTCAATAATAAGTTAAATAAGAGACAGAAATTTAACCTTTTATAAATCACAGTTTAAAACATTGCAATTTTTTTTTTTTTTTTTTACAAAACTCAAGAATTTAAATTAATTTTTTTGTTATACAAGGAAGCAATAATTTAATAAGTTTTTTATATTCTTGATTTGTTCCTTTTTTATCAAACATAGATTTGTGATTTTGTTTTCCCTTAGGAAGGAATTTCATTCAGCTAAATTTAAAGATGGAATGTCTGCTCATATTGTTAGCAGTATTCAAATGTAGATTAAAATACAGTAGATTAGAAAATGAGAGACATAAACCTTACAGCCCTAACTCATTCTAAACGCAAGCTCTATAACACTCTGAGAGGCTGATGCATAGAAGCACACAAATGTTTCTTTTAATGTTGGTCTTTTCAATCTGCGCCTGTGAAATAGTTAATCTATTATTAGGAATTACAGACATTTTTTATTATTACAAGTTACATGGCATATTCTTTAACAATATACTGTTTGAACATGAAACTGGCCAAGGAAAATAATATTTATTTTCTAATAATGATATTTTTAAAAAGGAACATAATAAAATATTTATGTCCACTTTAAAATTAAAATGAAAAGCAATTTACAGGACAAAGAACATAGTTTACTAAGCTGAGTTCTAAATAAAAAATAACATACCTTCACTGCTTATTTAATTTTTAAAAATCATTTAAAATGCTAAAATAAATTATTAATATCATCAATGTAACTACTTTTTTTTTTCAATATCAGCTTTCGCTAGTATCTTTTGAATTTTTCCAGCGAGACTTTAACTATTTAGTATTTATGAGGAAATGAAAGTTCAGGTGCATTACGGTGATGAGGACTGAACATAATCTCAGATACATTGAACAGTAAAGGGTTAAAAATGATCAAATGAATATGGTACACATGATATAAATAAACATTAGGAGTTACTCACCCTACTACCCAGTATTCTAATGGTTGTCTGCTCTTGAGTCCGTTTTCCTTACAGTGGGGGTTAAAAGTGAGTAGAATCCCATGCTCCTGAGCTCCCCTTAGGTGAGGTTCCAACTGCATTGTGTCATAGCTTTCTTCATCATCGCTGTCACATGACATATGTTTCTGTGAAATATAACACACTTAATTAATTACTGTATAACAATCATGGGACAGAATGGCATAGTGAGTCTAAAGGTCGAATCCGGGTTCAAACAGCTTTGATGGTTACCTAAGTCATGTTAGGGAAAGTAAAGGTGGCTGGGCATAGTGCTGACCACACTATCCTTTCATATGCCGAGTTCACAGAAACCGGTGAACTCTACTTCTTGCCCCATAGACCACCAGGTTTGGAAGTGGAACTTAAATTTACTTTTCTTATAACAATCATTAAACAGGATTAATTTTAACAACTTAAATTATAGAAAATTGATCATAGTCATTAACCTTAAGTTTATTTGCTTTTAGAAATTGTAAAAGTTATGCATTCCAAATTTTAAAAACATGAAACTAATAACTATATAAAAAAGCAGCTACTTACAGATTTATCTCCCATGTCCATAAAGAAATCATGAACCTGTCGACATGCCAAGTAGAAGTTTTGAATAATCTGGCTGTGAAAAATGCCAGGGGTATCAAATTCAGACCCTGAGACAAATGTCCCTTCTAAGCCATCAAGATAACAGTACTGGTAAATTGTTGGGTTGCGACAACTAGAAATTCTGAAAAATAACAACACATTCTTTTATGGAAATCCAACACAAATACAAGGCAGCAAGAATGATTTTTAAAAAAAATTAAAATATACTTTTGATGACACAACTAGAGAGGGTTTTAGTAAGAACATTACTTTGTAGCATCGCAACAAGTAAACCAAGGGAAAAACAGAATGATTTAAAACAACACATGGTTTGTATGAAAGGAAATGCAGGGTGGCAAGAATAATTTCAAAAAATTAAAATTTCAATTTAATAACAATACTAGGAATTCTGAAAAGAGCTTTACTTTGTAGCATTGTAACATGTAAACAAAAAACAGGTTGATTTAAGAAAACACATGAATTATATGAAAGGCAATGAAGCTGAGGCTACCTGGAGACCATAGGCATGTTGGAGAGAGAATTAGGAACACTGTTGTTGGATGCTCTGGTGTGTATAGGACTTGTCAAAGGATATGCTTTACCGGCAGTGGAACTCTGTAGACAAACAAGAACAATGGAATCAAGAAAATTAAATCATCTTCATGATTACTGCACTGGTATACAAACTACAGGGGATGGAGTGGTTTACGGTAGAGCGTCAGACTGCTAACCCGAAAGTCTCAAGTTCAAATCTGGGTTCAATTCAGTAGAATGTGCCTGAGTCCACCTAACTCTGATTGGTATCTGACTCACATTAGGGAAAGCAAAGGCGCCTCGGTGTCAAGCTGACTGCACTATCCCTTCATTTTTGAAATGGTAAAAATTTCAAGAAACATGGACTCTACTTCATCTAACCCCAGAATGGCTCGGTCTAAAGAGGAATCTTTACTTTTATACAAACAACAAATCCTAAACTAACTCCTGCATGACAGATAAAATATTCAGTTGCTAAAAAGTATTCAATAAAATGGTAATGTTTCAAACTTTTGCAGGTCATATCTGATCTGAGCTATGTTTTTACCAGTACCGCTTAGTTAACTCCTGATTCTGCCATCTATCTAAAACAACCATAATGCTGATCCTACCCCTAACCCTGGATTTAATCCTTTTCTTAGCCCTAGTTCTAAAATAAATACTAAGGAAAAGCATTTCAATAAGATACTGCACTGTCTTTTCAGCCTGCTTACAAGAACCATAAAACGTACATACCTTGAAAGAAGAATCAGGGGTTTTAAAACTGTTGATAAGTGAAGGATTATCCACATGTGATCTCCAATCAGAATGCATAGACAGCATAAAAGAACTGCTTGGGCTTCTCTGCTTCTGATTATCAATAAAAAGTTGCGCTGTCTTCTCACCATTAGTGTGAACATAGGTGGCGCAGTAGTCAGACTTGGTGAAGTCAGATTGTGACTCCTTACTCACTCTGAGTAGATAAATGTGAAAACAAAAATTAGAATCAGGAGTTCAACAAAACAAAAGTAATTTGTTAAATTGTATTAATTAACAAATCATATCTAAATAATCTAACTAAAACAGATTTGCCTAATTAAGTAAATAATAAGCTGATTACTTAATTAAAATTACCTAGCTATGAACAAGACTTGCATAGTTAGGTAAGTAATAAACTGATAATTTTATTTCAATTATCTGGCAATGAACTCATTAAGCCTTAACCAAGTGTATAGTTTGTACACAATACCTGAGATTCAGTTCTGTGAGTAATTGTGGAGCCTGTAGCTGTAACAGGCAAGCTTTTGCTTGCTCTACATAGAACACATCAGCGGTTAAAGGGGTTGGGTTTCTGAAGAAAAAAGAAAACAACATGCAACATTAAAACCAGAATTATTGAATAAAGGAATGATTGCTTTTCTTAAATAAACCGGTAGTGATCTCCCCTAAACTTTCTCGAATATTCTTATATAAAACAACAGGGGATGGTAACTGGGGATATAGTTATGATTTTTACAAGCTTTTATTTAACTCACTTCCTCTGTCGTCAGTCTGTCGTCAGTCTGTCTAGACGGAAACGCAGGAGTGAAAATTCGGACAGTTCTACTTGACCGACACGATTCACAGTTGGCACGTGGGTCAAGACATGAAGACAATGCAATCTGAAACTAAATTTGACTTAATTGGATGCCTAATTGATTTTTTATGAATTAATTAAAATTTGGACCGAATTAGTAGGCATGTCTAGCCAACCACACCACACGCGTCATCAATAGCTGCGCCATCACGACCACGTAATGGCTGCGTTCAAAAACCATTGCGCGCCTACTGAACGTGATATTCAGTAGGCGCGCAATGGTTTTTAGTCATGTAACTCTATTGTAGATAAAACATGTAAAGTACTGAAAAAAAAATTCATAAAAAACGTTTTAATAAGAAGCTTTTATGTAATGATGCACTAAAAAGTAGAAAATAAATTATAGACTACTATTTAAATAACTATAAAGAAAAGCGTGGGTGTCTTCCTTAACATTAGTAAAGGTATCCAATAGATACTAAAGTGACCCACGCTTTTCTTTATAGTTATTTAAATAGTAGTCTATAATTTATTTTCTACTTTTTAGTGCATCATTACATAAAAGCTTGTTATTAAAACGTTTTTTATGAATTTTTTTTACAAGCTTTTATTTAACTCACTTCCTCTGTCGTCAGTCGTCAGTCGTCAGTCTAGACGGAAACGCAGAAGTGAAAATTCGGACAGTTCTACTTGACCGATACGATTCAAAGTTAGCACGTGGGTCAAGACATGAAGACAATGCAATCTGAAACTAAATTTGACTTAATTGGATGCCTAATTGATTTTTTATGAATTAATTAAAATTTGGACCGAATTAGTAGGCATGTCTAGCCAACCACACCACACGCGTCATCACCTTCAATAGCTTCAATGGCTGCGTTCAAAAACCATTGCGCGCCTACTGAACGTGATGTTCAGTAGGCGCGCAATGGTTTTTAGTCATGTAACTCTATTGTAAATAAAACATGTAAAGTACTGAAAAAAATGCATACAAAACGTTTTAATAACAAGCTTTTATGTAATGATGCACTAAAAAGTAGAAAATAAATTATAGACTACTATTTAAATAACTATAAAGAAAAGCGTAGGTGTCTTCCTTAACATTAGTAAAGGTATCCAATAGATACTAAAGTGACCCACGCTTTTCTTTATAGTTATTTAAATAGTAGTCTATAATTTATTTTCTACTTTTTAGTGCATCATTACATAAAAGCTTGTTATTAAAACGTTTTTTATGCATTTTTTAAAATCCATTTTAAATACTTAAACTTTTAAAAATAGAATAGAATCTCAGTAAAAAACAATTGCGCACCAAGCGAACGCCTAATAAAGGTGTGTATAATAGTGCGCAATAGTATTAGTACTTAATAAATTTACATTAGTTTTTTGAGAAATCGGAAGTAGCGTAAATTACTACTTCCGGTCAACGGAAGCTACTCAAAATTTAACATAAGGTAGAGAATTAGATCTTATACTTACTTGTGGAATTTCATTTATCTATCTGAAATAGTACTCAAGTTATAGGCTTTTGAAAAATTCAAAGTAGAAAAAGTACCACTTCCGGTTATTGGAAATCGCTCAAAAGTTGATACGGATCTACGATTTTGATAAAATACTTATATGTGAAATTTCATCAACCTAGCTGTAACGGTACTCAAGTTATCGTGTTTACACACGGACACACACACACACAGACATACGGACAGAATTGCAAAGCCCAGTTTTTCAGAGTGGATTACGCATAAAACCTCTTAGTTTTGATAAATCTGGATTGATAATTTTTGCCCGATTAAAATAAGTCCTCTAAACTTCGGATGTGATGAAGGACTGAGGTGTAATACGGTGAAAGATGTTAAAATTTCAAGTGATTTTTGTGCACGATTACAATACTTTCTCTATACTTCGTATATACGAGAAAGTAAAAACAAAACAATCATTCTCAGGGAAAAAAATAACACAACACAAAAAAATTCAATTAAAAAAATAGGTATGAGTATTTATCATGCAGCACATGAATTATGGAATAAACTTTACAAGTGACTCTACTTACAGTGTTGAGAGTTTGATGGTTTCTAACAAACAACAGAACAGACCATGTTTCTGTGGAGGGTGATCATTTAAAATGTTAATAAAACTCACATTATCTTATCTAATTAACTAATTAATAAAAAAAAAACCCTGACAGTCTCCCCCCCCCCCCCCCCCCCATATTCATTATCTCTTTTGGAACAGGACAGCATTCAAATTTAATATTGCATATGATAGGTTCCATGACAAATGATCTCAGTCAAAATATCCTAGACAAAATATCTCACGGACAAATGATCTCAGACACAAGATATAAATATGTAGACCTTGTACTCCATTAAACACCACCTCGGTTACTAGGAATATTCTTGGTTAACTGAGCTCAACGATCACTACAGATATGTAACCAGATTAATGAGAGCAAACTTAAAATTAACCCCACTGATATTGTAGAGGATAGACTTTATTTAAAACATATAAACAAATTAATTTTCTCTAGCAAAAGTTTGAAAAATAAATGATCAACTTTTAAAATGTGAACACAAGTATTAAAACAAGTGCAACTATGAAAACTTACGAGGCCAACAACAAGCAGACACCACCTAGAGTTAGGCTCGGAGTAGCCGAAGCTGTTGTTGATCTCCGCGATGTCGCTACAAAACCTGGTGGGGTACACCTCTCTCCAGGCCACAAAGTGAGCAACACTAGAGCGGGACGTCACGTCCAGTATACCCAGATGTTGCAGGTACACGTACACATCGCGTAAATCCTGGGGGGATAGGTGGCTACAGACGAGGTGACCAGAGTAGATGTAAGCTGACCCGAGGATGTTGTACTGGCGCCGACAGCCATAGTAGCACTCAGACTAAAAATGGATGAAAGAATATTCATTGATAAAAATATACATATTATTTTTATAGCGATTTCTTGATATAAATGATTATGTTCATAATTCTTAATGAACAAAAGGATTCACAAAAAAAATTAGTGAATTTACTTCATTTATTTTGGAACTTAACTATTTAAGAGACATGTTAATATAACAGATAGTTATAACATAACTGACACATAATCTTAGCAAAATCTAAGTTTATATTTTAAATTGCATTTAGTTATACAACTGGAAAATGTATGAAGTTAATGATAATATGTTTAAAAATAATGTTTCTTCTTTTAAGAAATAAGCAACTACAATTTAATGGTCTAATATAACTTACCATATTTGCAAAATCAGAAGATTCAAATTCATTCATAATCTTTTCAAAAACTATCTGTTTAAAATAGAAAGAAATGCTTTCATTCACTGTATGCTTTATATGAAAATGTAAGTTATTAAAAATAAAATTTATATTCAGTGAAGTTATGAATAACAATTTTAAAGATATACCACTTCACTAGCTATCTAAACAAACTTACTGAGCTGATAAATTTAAAGATATAACACTCCACTATGTACTTAAATAAACTTACTGTTCCTATAAATTTAAAGATATACCAATCCAATAGTTATCTAAACAAACTTACTGTTCTGATAAGTTTAAAGATATCCCACTCCATTATGTATCTAAACAAACTTACTGTTCCTATAAGTTGAAAGATACCACACCACTAGCTATCTAAACAAACTTACAGTTCTGATAAGTTTTATAATATACCACTTTACTATGTATCTAAACAAACTTATTGTTCTGATAAATTTAAAGATATCCCACTCCACTAGCTATCTAAACAAACTTACTGTTCTGATAAATTTAAAGATATCCCACTCCACTAGCTATCTAAACAAACTTACTGTTCTGATAAATTTAAAGATATACCTCTCCACTAGCTATCTAAACAAACTTATTGTTCTGATAAATTTAAAGATATCCCACTCCTCTAGCTATCTAAACAAACTTACTGTTCCAATAAATTTAAAGATATACCACTCTACTAGCTATCTAAACAAACTTACTGATAAGTCATCAGTGAGACCTAAAGACGGCACATGCTGTGAGTGTCTGATAAAGGGAGAAGCCTCCACACTCAACTTTTGCTTGAACACTGACCCAGCTGACAGGGAGGCAGATGACAAGGTTGCCTGCAACACTTGCCGAAACAGGTACGTGAGAACTGCGTCAAGGAAGGCAGTGTGTGATTTATTGCAGAAAACTGACTCAAGCGTGCCAAATAGCAGTCTAAAAAATCTGGCATACTCATTTAACAGGGTATTGAGTTGGGATATTGAAATACTGAAATAGAAAATGTTACAGTTAAAACAGTGCACATGATTTGTTTAAAGCTGTGTCAATAATAATCATAAAATATTTTACAAACAACTTACATTGAAGCAGGCATGGCAAAGACTAGAATATCACTACATTCTTGGAGATAGGCTACATTCATTCTCTGTTTATCAACCATCAAAACAGTGCTAAAAAATAAATTGAAAATGAATAACAAATCAAAAATTTAAATTAACATTCCATTATGTACAATACAATTGGACTACAATATTTTAGATTATTTGATAAAAAAAAACTTAAAGCGAAAATATTATTTAAAAATATTTCCAACCCTGATTTTTGTTTCTTAGATGTTAAGCTTACTTTTTGATAGAATTTGTCTTATTGATGTCTTTAATCAAATGTGCTAGTGTGTAGAACATGCCTTGCAGTTGATGAAGACAGTTCTTCTCAGAGGGAAAGCTGTACGCTAAACCATCCTGTTCATTAAACAGATATTTGAATTACAATTTATTATTTAAATAGTAAAAAAAAAAGCATTCCTCTTCATAAAAAAGTATATATATTGGAAAAAACTTTTTATAATTTTAAAATCACTTAAAATTTTGTTTTTATAGAGCCACAAGATTAGAGTCAATAAACCAGTTGATTCTTTATAGCAGACATTCACACAAGTTAAACTTTTATCTCAAATTCCAAACAACTTATGCAAACATAACTCTTAAGTGCTTAGGAAAGCTTTATTACTATGTGAGAAAAGAATAACAAATAAATCCTAAAATAAGGTAATTTTAAATTTTCTATTACAATTAACTACAAGTAGAAACATTGTTCAAATAATCAATAATGCTTTGACATTGATTTGATCAATGTTAGTGTGTAATTTACTTTGTTTGAGTTATAACAATTGAACGTTCCCACACTTTAGAAATGAATAAGACTTTGTTTTCACGTGGCACCTTTATCTCCTTCATTTATCTTTCCCCTGTCAATCCCACAAGCACCTTTCATATACTCCCACATTAATCTTAATCCACCTTAATCCCCTGGGGCTAGGGTAACAACCTTACCTTGGTGTTGGTGGGATCATCAGGACTGACACCCTCCAGGGATATATACATAGCCGCCATGTTATCCAGAACCAGCTGGTCATGAGAATCTGAGGTCAGTATGTGAACCAGGCCTTCAAAGTCAACCGTCGAGTTTTCAGGTTTCAATGACTTCAGAGTCAGCCTCACCTGTTGGTTTAGTTCAAAGCAAGTGGTTAGAGCAATTGTACATCCAAACAACTTTAAAACAAAAACACTCTAGAAATTATACAACATAAATAAATCACTATACATAAATAAATAGAATAATTTAAAAAAAAAAATGTATCAGTTTCATAAAAAAAAAATTAATATAGGCCTAATTGTAATTAGAAAGTATAAAAAGGAATTTTTTTTAATAAACTAAAGAGACTACTGTGTCAACGTACCTTTCTAAGCTTACACAAACTAGAGAGTAATGTGTCCATATTGTACCAAGTAAGTTCTTGTCCGTTAATGCTATGCAACCAGCTACCTACAGTTTACAAGAACAACAAAAAAAAATCTCTTAAAAATCAGGAACATTTTGAAAAAATATAAAATGGTGAAAGGTGATCAGGTTGGAGAAAAATGACTAAAAATAACTTAGATAACAAATGGCTAGTATTTCTGATTTATAAATTTAATGGCATAGAAATTACTATTCAGTGTTATGTATGCAACAGATATCCACTGGATCAAAGATAATGACAATAAATAAAATTTACATATGATTAGCATTATATGTAAATCTTTAATAAACCCTTGGGGGGATTTTTTATACCAGTATCTGAGAATAGAATCTTCTTTAAAAAGGGGTGTTAGATTACAGGTAAACTAAATACACACATGGCTTGCTAATGATAATGCTTACCCTGTCCCTAACCCTAACCCTAGTCCAACCAAATGCCTAACCTTTACTTCTAACCATAAAACTAGTAGAGATTACAATACTACTAACAAACTAACACATCTATTTTCGAAAGAGTCTGTTATGGGATATCAGTATCCTCAACAATCCAATACTTGTTTTGTAACATATAAAAATTAAAGCAGCAATTTAAAAATACTTACCCACAATGGCCTCTGAGCTTAAGGCACTATCACAATCAGATGTCAAGGCCTTGACTATCACTTCTGGACTTTGATTCCTCCCCATGATGTGGCTGTCCTCATTACACGTGGGAATAATTCCAAGAATCTGCTCACACAAAACAGCCCCTGTTGCACTATGGCAACTCTGTAATGGTTCTCTGCTTTTTAATGCATTCACCTTAACATCAACATTCACTGTTTTCCAATCAATGAAACTGTCATGTCTCTTTTTAGTACTCAAACTTAATCCTCCAGAAGGTTTACTTTTTAATTTGCTATTTCTAGTCAACTCAGGTCTAGGTAATAATTTACCATCATTAAAATTGTTTATTCCAAAGGAAGACCTAGAGTTTGTTGAGATGCTGCTAGTTTTACTGGATCTAAGATCTGATTTGTTTAAAAATATTCCATCGTCGCAAGCCTCTTCATTAGAGAGAGATTTAACAGAAGAGTCGAAGGCTTTACGTTTTGATGAAAAAAAGTCTTGATGTCTCCCTTTTTCATGGGCTTCTGAATGGGAGAAAACTGACGAAACAGATGACAGTGATATTCTGGGGCTATTATAACGTGTGTTTCCACTTTTGGGATGGTGAATGTTGCTAAATTCATTTTTTATTACTGCCTCAGGCTTAAAAACATTCATGCAAGAGTGTTCAGATGTGTTTAGGTCCTGATCAGAGGAGTATCCCGTATCCTCACTGTTACATCCAATTCCCAACGCAAGGCTGCTAACAGATCCACCATCACCACTGCTTAGGCGAAGAAGTTTTGTCTCTAGCCCCGCAGGCAGCTCTAGGTGAAAGATTTCTCCATTCTCTCTAGCCGAGGTCAACCACAGTGGGGGCCGCTTTGAAAGAGATGGCCTAGCTATTAAACTGTTGAGACAAAAAAATTTGAAACTAATTTACAAAATATCTAGATCTACAAATAAAACATTTTAAACTACAATCATAAATTTAAGAATAATTAAACCACAATTGTGATAGATCTACTAAATATCAATATAGCCATATTGCAGGGATTTAAGGTTTGAGAAAATTTAAGTAAGTCAATACAATTACAATGCATCCATAAAGTCAGTTTAAAGACATCTGCCCAGCATACTATCAAAGGGAATATCAAATATTAAAAATTTTCTGACAGTAAAAAGTTGAATGTGTATTACATTAGAACAGATGTAATGTATAGGCCTATTTGTAATTATTATTTTGGATTACTATGATATGGGACATCCATAAATCTCTTTTTTTATATTGACTTTATTAATCTTTTAATTAAATGTTAATGACTAATCTAATTAGATTAAAAATTAGATATTGTTGCATTGTCATTATAGACATACATTTCTGAAACATATCTGGAAAGTTTTAACAAAAGCGCTGCATCAAAAGTGGTTCAACATAGAGTTCAAAATTAATTTGACACAAACAAAAATATTTATCAGATATAGGCCCTAAGCTTTTTTATACTCAATTGGATCTGAGCCTACAAGCTATAATTATGAATGATGGTCCTGAAACTGACAGATTTTTTTTTTCATTAGGCCTGGTAAAAATACTGGTAGTAGTGGTAGGGCCTACATCTATATTCTAGTCTAAAGGCCTAATTATTATTCGAATTATTATAGCCAAATAAAGCTTGTATTCATAGAAAAATTGTTAGGTTGTTTGCCTCTGTAAATTCTTACAACTTAAATAGTATCTAGACTAGATCTAGATTTGTTTTCTTATTTTCTTCAGCTTTATTTTGAACTTTGTGTAAGACAAAGTGGACTAAAAATAAAGTATGTTTTGGCTTGTGTCAATAAAAATGATCTGGCTCTAGCTAGATCTAGTAGTAGTAGCTAGCTAGCGCTGATGTCAAAACATTAAGGCAAAAATTAAAAGAACAAGATATTATGAGACAAAAAGACTATTATAAATCTCGAGTTCTAGAACAATGAAAAAAATGAGATTTGGGCAAAGATTAAAGAGGCTACCTCTCTATAATTAAAGAGAAAGTATTAGAATATTTCGCTAGATCTATCCTTCTGACGGTTTGCTTAGATCTATTATTCTATATCTTGGGTTTGCTTTAAACTTTGCCAGATCATTTTGTTCAAAAGTTGCCAGACACACTTCACAATGAATCGAATGTCACTAATTCGAGTCTTTAGTTGTTTAGTCTACTTAAAAAGTAGCCCAGTCATTATTGTGCTATCGTAGATCTATCTTAAAATTTTAACACTTTAGACATTTTTTTTCCCTTTAAAATGCTGAGGTTTAATAATAACATCAGCTTAGACAAAATAGAATCCTAAATATAGAAAATTAGGTTGTACTAAATACCAATTTGATCGGAGATATGGGTCTAATTTCTTATTTTTATTTAGAACCTGTAGTGAAACGAATATAGATCTAGTTATGTAGGCTATTGCTATACAGTACATTATTTATTTCGAAAAAAAACTGTGGCTCCTGTTAGAAAAGAAACCGTTTCATTAAAAAAATAGATCTAGCCCTAATTGTAATTGGAAAGTAAATATATTTTTAAACATTCAGATCTACAAGGCTTATAATTTTTTATCATAAGAAAATAACAGGTATTCCCATATTCTTTCAGTAAAAAATTAGGCTACATAAATCTCAACAGACAAAAGCCGATTACAAATAAACCGTAGTATATTACATGTCCTTTCAGTTATCAAGCTGCCAACATTTTAAATTGCCTGGCATAAAAACGCGTCCCTACTCAAATTACCGCTATCCAGATAAAAAGAAAAACAAATATGGATCACACAAAAAAGGTATGTGGAGAGTGTGAACAAGCTAAGCCGACACACTTCAACGCTGGAACATTATTACAAACCAAGGACGTACGACGAGTAATGTTTTATACTTGAAATGAATTTATTTTCAATCAAATCCAATTGAATTATGGGATTCGATTAGATTGATTAAAATTTCGTTAGAAAACGTAAACATGTTTTCAATAAGGGGAGATTTTTTTTATCCGGGTCTTTTTCTTTCGATTGACTCGCGGCCAAAGACGTCAGAGCTTGTCACTTTTATTAACGGCATTTAAAAAGTAGGTCGTAAGTTCAATATAGACAATTTGAAAGGTTATTCAGTTAATTAAAAATAACATTTGACAGCCTGGGCCAATAAAAAAAAGAAACGGCACAAATACGGCAGAGGACGGCATTAACATTTTAATAAAAAGCTACATGATTATTGAGTTTGTACATAAACTTTCTGGTCTAAACTTTCTGGTTTGTACTTCCTGATAAGTTTCGCGTGATAAAATAAATATTATTGGTACTTTTCCGCAACGGAAAATAAATGAGTTTCCTGGACTCGTTTCAAGTTTTGACGCAACATTAGGTGGTAGGTTTTATTGGTGGTGATATGGCAAGTGTTTCTTTCAGATATTTTTATCCGGAGGTGGGTGGGTGGGAAACAGGCACGTGAAACTTTTGGGGATGGGACACACCAAAATTTCCGGGGAGACAGGGGACACTGCTTAAAGAGCACTATCACCCCCCCCCCCCCGAAGAGGCGCCTTAATTATTATCAGTAAAACAAAACAAAAACATGTAAATTATCTGCATCTTTAACCAAGAACAGTTGACGGCCTTCAAGTTAGAGCAAGTGGTTTTGTTTGCCGATAAATGATGGGCTTCTATTCTAGATAGCGGAAAAGCGCTGTTACTTAAGCTTTTTTAGCGAGTGAAAAGCTTTCTTCGAGCGTTTCCGTAAACTTTAAAAAAAAAAATGAATCCTTTTAGTATGCTATTCAGCAGACGGCAACACGGTCGTCAGCCGCGCTATCATTCATAACGTCACATCCATCAGATGTCGCCTGACACACTCTATATTCAGCCCCCCCCCCCCCTCCCTCCCGCTACATACTTCACTTGCACCGGTTCAACTTTCTAAATTTTGAATTTGAAAACACCCGCAGGGTCTTCGCATTCCATCTCTACTGAGTCGGCCTTCAACAGCACTGTAGTAAGCACGCGATCGATCAAGCCAAACTCAGCAAGGTGTAAATTGGTGTTGTTACAAAATGTACTGTGGTGCAATGGTAAATGTAATATTAACACTATCAGTTGTAGGTTAAACTAGTATTTAAAATTAAGAAAAAAAAATTATTAGGTGTCATTTTATCTAGTTTTTGCTATAAAGTTTTTATGGAACTGCGGAGACATACCATTTTTGTAAACTAAAAAATAATAAACATTAAAGTATAGGTACATTATCTAATTTATTTGTTCAATAACAGTCTTGTACAACACACGTTTTAGGTAGGTTAAATGATTATCCCATTTCTTTGTCTAATAGCCCTTTCATACAACAAATGGTATAGGTAAACGTAAAGAGCACTTTCGAACTAGGGCAGGTAAAGTAGAGTTTAGTAGAGCCCCAGTTCCAGTCACCTCGGCATATGGAGAGATAGTGTGGTCAGCACGGTGCCCAGCCGTCTTTACACGAGTCAGGTACCCAATACAGCTGGGTAGACTCAGGGACATCGTACGAAATTGAGCACAGTATGATGACAAAGCTACATAAAACTATTGTCTGATTTTGAATTCCTTGCTCGCTCGCCACTAAAGCTAAAACACTTTTACTCAAATTGTTTACTAAATAAATAGCCCACTAAACACAGTCCCTGACTTTATTCATAACCAGTGTTTCATTTTTTCTCCGGAATGGCGACTGAAATTTACGGAGGGAGCGGATATTAATAGAATTTGAAGTATATATTTTGTATAAACACATTCTATTTCTTACGGGCGGTGGGTGGGGAGAGTGGAGCGGTTGAAGTGCGATGACCACCCCCCTCTCCGCAAAGAGATGCCTGAAAGAAACTCTGTTCATGACTCTAAACATGATCGTACAGCGACACAGATAAACAAAAGCAGCTAATTCAGTAAGACTAGATTCTATGTTGTCGTAACTGACTATAAACAAACTAGTGCTGATCTAAGGCCATAGTTTCAGAACCCTTGCAAACAAACAGTTTATGTATTTTAGACAGCTGACGTGTCAGACAGTTTACCGTTCTATTAGCGGGTAATACTGGGATACAGAATCCGATTTTGACACTCAAAATACGAAGGCGCTAAAAGCCGTCGTGCCATTTATTACACAGTGAATTGAGACAGTAACGATTTTATTTCTACAAATCTAATCTACGTTCATACATTACATTTAATGGTAGTTAATGTAGTGCTTTAATAAATAAAAATAAATTGTTGTTGTTTTTACTTAAAGTTTGTTTACTTGACATGGGTGGTTGTTGGACAATGTTGGTAGTACAAATGATTGTTTATACGCAAATCTGACTCAAAATTTGGTTCCAGACTTCAAACCTAGAAAAGCGACGACTTCACAGATTGTAACTTATTGTAGGACCTACTGACCCCATCGTCCCAGTGTTTGATCTAATGGACGCTAAAAACTCCATGAGTCCACCCAGTTATGATAAATAATAGAATAGATTTATAACCCAGTTTGTAAAGACGGCTGGGCATAGGGCTGACCACACAATCCTTCTTGAGTAAAAATAAAATATAAACTTAAATTTTTCTGCCTTATAGAATGCCTGGTCCGAAAACGGTATTTGCTTTTTAATTTAAAAAACAAACAAACAAATAACGTAGGCCTATTTGGCAAATAATTATCGCTTTATTTTCTCCAAGGGAGAAAACAAAGAAGACATAATTTAAGAACTTGGATCGGCGTTGTCAGGTCGGTAAAGCTAATGGTTTGCTAAACCAAAAAGTCCTGAGTTCGAACCCCCGGACAGATGGGGCTCTTGGTTGGACATAGGTTTTGGAAGCAAATCCAGAACAAAAAGCAGGCTGGAATCGTAGTCAACGGCCTGTATAGGATAATATGCTGACAAGTAATACTTTATTAAGTTGGACGAAATCCCGCCCAACATAAGAACGAAGAAGAAGAAGAAATATTTTTTCGAAACAACTTGGATAAAATAAAAACATCAACATTTTATTGACATGTTACATTTGTATGCCATGCGACCCCTCTATGGTAGGTCGACGTACCCCAAGACATTTTAAACTCCATAACCCCGGGTAACTGGCATTTCAAGTGGCAGCCGATGAAAAGAGAGAAAATATTGAACACCTCTTTTAGATCAACAGCTCGCGACAAACCTAGGCTGGTCTAAAAACTAATACAGGGTTTGGGGAGGGTATGGCTTGCGGTGTATGGGTGATTTTTTTTTTAACTTCTCAGTGTAAAGAAACAGATTCACGTTTCTGGAAAATGACAAAAATAACGCGTCTCGTTGAAATTTCAGACATATTTCATCAGCCAGGCTTCAAATATACTTAGAACACCAATGAAATAAGTCTATTGGAGTATTGGCCTACTGTTGGCCGATAGGAGTTTGGGCCTATTATTGGCATATGGGAGTTTAGGCCTATTATTGGCATATGGGAGTTTGGGCCTAGTATTGGATTATGGGAGTTTGGGCCTACTATTGGATTATTGGAGTTTGGGCCTAGTATTGGATTATGGGAGTTTGGGCCTACTATTGGATTATGGGAGTTTGGGCCTACTATTGGATTATGGGAGTTTGGGCCTAGTATTGGATTATGGGAGTTTGGGCCTACTATTGGATTATGGGAGTTTGGGCCTACTATTGGATTATGGGAGTTTGGGCCTACTATTGGATTATGGGAGTTTGGGCCTAGTATTGGATTATGGGAGTTTGGGTCTACTATTGGATTATGGGAGTTTGGGCCTAGTATTGGATTATGGGAGTTTGGGTCTATTATTGGCTTATGGGAGTTTGGGCCTATTATAAGGTTATGGGAGTTTGGGCCTATTATAAGGTTATGGGAGTTTGGGCCTATTATTGGCCGACGGGAATGTAGACCTAATTTTATCCGTAATGTTAAAGGAGTGTATGCCTACTGTTGGCATAGATGTTCAGCATTTTACTATACAGCTGAGTATCAGAAGACACTGACCTAGGTCTAAACCCCCCCCCCCCCTCATCCAAGTCAAACCAACCTTCTCTCCGGGATGTTCTACTTTGAGTTATTCCGTCCTTTCTGTTTCAATGTTTGTAGTCTATTTCAACAGCCAGCAAGTTAATTGACATTTAAAATACGGCACGGGTGTTCACAGACGGGCGTTGTTCTAGTATACATTACGTTATTCGAGTTCTCGGTACTTAGCCTAACGTCGCATGCCGTATTCGAGTATTGTCAAGGTATCGCTATCCTAATCCAAACCTGACTTTAACGCTAGTCCTAAACTTAACCCTGCCCCTAATAGCAATCATGACATTATCCATGGCCCTAGTCATAACAGTAATTCTAAACTTAAACCTAATTACGATACCTTTTGAAAAACAACCCCGATACGATACCGCCCTACCAGCGATTGCACACAACCGATTTTTCTTGCAGCTTGTTGAATTTTTTTTTTAGCTTTAAGTAAGTTAAAAGGTGTATTGATGTGAATGAGGTCAAGTTGTCGCTTTCATAAAGTTACACCTAGATTTCATTTTGATTGCGGCAGTATACACTGTGTACGTGTAGATCTAGATCTTAACTTGAAGGTGATATAAAAGTAACAAGAATACACAAACAACCCCCCCCCAACACCTTTCACCACTGTTTATGGTACTGGTAAGTGGGTAAAATATATCCAGAAAATAGCGCAACTGTAAAAATTTGATGTTTTGTTCGCGTTTACTATGTACGAGTTTTTGGTTATGGACGTAAGGTCAAGGCCGAAATACGCACATAGACACATATCTATATATATCAATATGCATAGGCTATATAAATATAGGCTATATATATAGGCTAAATATATAAGCTATATATATATATATATATATATATATATATATATATATATATATATATATATATATATATATATATATATATATATATATATATATATATATATATATATATATATATATATATGTGTGTGTGTGTGTAAATGAAAGTTTACTGAGGGGTGTTTAGAAACGATTTTAGTTTACTGGGGTCAAGGCCAGTGCAATAAGTTCATTCTTTTAGAGTTTATTTATACACAAGTGTCGATCTTTTAGGGTTCGTACACTAGTGTAAATGTTTTAGGGCTAGTACACTAGTGTCAATGTTTTAGGGCTAATGCACCAATGTCAATGTTTTAGGGCTAATGCACTTAGTGTCAATGTTTCAGGGCTAGTACACGAGTGTCAATGTTTTAGGGCTAATGCACCAATGTCAATGTTTTAGGGCTAATGCACCAATGTCAACGTTTTAGTGCTAATGCACTTAGTGTCAATGTTTTAAGGCTAGTACATGAGTGTCAATGTTTAAGAATTATGCACCAATGTCAATGTTTTAGGGCTGATGCACTTAGTGTCAATGTTTTAGGGCTGATGCACTTAGTGTCAATGTTTTAGGGCTGATGCACTTAGTGTCAATGTTTTAGGGCTAATGCACTTAGTGTCAATGTTTTAGGGCTGATGCACTTAGTGTCAATGTTTTAGGGCTGATGCACTTAGTGTCAATGTTTTAGGGCTAATGCACTTAGTGTCAATGTTTTAGGGCTAATGCACTTAGTGTCAATGTTTTAGGGCTGATGCACTTAGTGTCAATGTTTTAGGGCTAATGCACTTAGTGTCAATGTTTTAGGGCTAATGCACTTAGTGTCAATGTTTTAGGGCTGATGCACTTAGTGTCAATGTTTTAGGGCTAATGCACTTAGTGTCAATGTTTTAGGGCTAATGCACTTAGTGTCAATGTTTTAGGGCTAATGCACTTAGTGTCAATGTTTTAGGGCTGATGCACTTAGTGTCAATGTTTTAGGGCTAATGCACTTAGTGTCAATGTTTTAGGGCTAATGCACTTAGTGTCAATGTTTTAGGGCTAATGCACTTAGTGTCAATGTTTTAGGGCTAATGCACCAATGTCAATGTTTTAGGGCTGATGCACTTAGTGTCAATGTTTTAGGGCTGATGCACTTAGTGTCAATGTTTTAGGGCTAATGCACCAATGTCAATGTTTTAGGGCTAATGCACTTAGTGTCAATGTTTTAGGGCTGATGCACTTAGTGTCAATGTTTTAGGGCTGATGCACTTAGTGTCAATGTTTTAGGGCTAATGCACCAATGTCAATGTTTTAGGGCTGATGCACTTAGTGTCAATGTTTTAGGGCTGATGCACTTAGTGTCAATGTTTTAGGGCTGATGCACTTAGTGTCAGTGCTGAAGAATGATGTACTGGTTGCAATGTCTTGTTTAATTGGTGTCAATATTTTAGGACAAACTCGCGGGTTTCAACGGTTTTTTTTTAATGTAGAGTGAATACAATTACAATATGGCCAACACATTAATAATCGTCCACGCTTCGAACCAAATCCATTTTTTTTACTATAACAGAATCGTGGGGGGGGGGGGGGGGGAGAAGGGGTGGGAGGTGATGGCTCCGTTACTCAGGCAACAGAGCCCACTGGCTTTATTGTCCCGACGCCACCCCCAGCCAGGAGCCAAGTGGTTGGTCTATTTGCCCACAATTAACGACAACTATGAAGTGCGGACCCACTTCGCCTTGGTGTCGCTACGCGTTTTTCTTTCGAAGCCGGGTGGTGAAGGGGGGAGGGGGGGGGGGTAGACAAGAGTGCTTGTTGACACGTTTCAAGTGTTTAGTTATCGACCTATAATAAATTCCTTTCAGAAACATTAACAACCCCCCTCCCCCCAACCTCACACCCCCTAGTGCTCACTGAAATGTAGAGTAGAAAAAAAATATGTGGCATTTTAAAACTTTTATCAGTACACTGTGATCATAAATTTGTGTCTATGTATTCTCGAGTTGTTTGTACTGCTACTCGCGAGTTATCGAGCGAGCACTTGAGCTGGGCTGGATAACTCCCCCTTGATTCTAACACATTAAAGTCAGATTAAATGCGACTAAAATCGGTTTTATCCCCTCTTTTGTGAATACAATTTAAAAGGAAAATAAAAATATAACAGATTGGTATTTTTATATGAACAAAGTATCGATTTTGTTTACTTAAATATCACTTTGAATTTGAATGCACTTATTTTTTTTTTGTATGGCTAAGCACGTCATATCAAAGCTGAATAGTGTGGTGTTATTGTGTCTGTGTTAGTGTGTGTAGTTTGTGTGTAGATATTGTTATGAATTGTACCTCAGTGGGCTGCAAGGGTATGAGAGTATGTGTGTTGTATAATGATGTTGTATTAATAAATTTGACTGCGTGTCGAGTAACGTAAGGATGTGACGTTTGAGAGCAGTGCCTGCACCAGGTTATTTAGCGCCCTAGGCAAAACTTATTAAAAGCGCCCCCCCGCAATTTTTTTCGTGCCCCCGTATTATCAGAGGCGTAGCGACCCTTCCCGGCGCCCAGGGACGAACTTTCGATTTGCACCCACCACACAAACTTTCGATTTACACCCCACCCCTCAAACTTTCGATTTGCACCCCCCCCCCCCTCAAACTTTCAATTTGTTTTTCCAACCCATTTTGACGCCCCCCTACGGACAGCGCCCTAGGCGACCGCCTAGTTCGCCTTATAGGTAGCACCGGCCCTGTTTGAGAGTAGGATCTGGTTGCTGGGGGAAGTGGGTTAGAACACTCTTCGTCGTGTTGTGTTAGGGTGTGGAGGTATTCGTCCGTCGTAGTGAATGTAGTCAAGTGGTCAAGTCTTCGTTTAATTTGTGAAAGTTGGTTCCGTGATGAACCAAAGCGATCATGTGGAGTCATTTGTATCAAATCGTAAACCCACGTTTAAATGTATGACCGACCCCGTCTTCAACTTATTTATCAACATTTATGTTGGCTAAAGAAAAGTTTCTAAGTACTACATAAAAACCTAGCTTAAGCTTAACATAATGTTAAGACTACGATATTCAGAACGTTATACATCTAACATTAACAAATAATCAAAACAACACACATTAGTTATTCAACACAACACAATACAAATTAACGTTTACGATATTTAGAACGTTGTACATCACATATTAAATATTAACAACTCATCACAACAGACGTCTGTTATCCTACACAACACAATAAAAATAAGTCAAACAACTTAGCATACAGTCATTAACAATTGCAAACATAAACAATCCAAGCATTTACAAAGCAACGTAGACATTAAGGGAAGTATTATTTCAATGCCTCAGGAGGACAAAGTTGAGACTTTAAAATACCACTTAAAACGATGAAATACCACTTTACGACTATAAAGATATTTTGTATCATAACACCAGCGCCAACCAATACAAAGGATGAGAATCACATATTTATGTCTTTAAAGAGTAACAATTCGTGCATAAATTACGTGACACGAAAGGGGCACGGTTGGGTTTTTCGTTTTGTTGGTGGTAATTAGTAATGCTAATAGGCACAACCGATTTTGATACATATTTATGTTTATATTTTTATTGCTGTTTTCAAGATATGTAATATATTAGTGGTGGGACTGTCTATGGAAATGCTTTATAACTTTCTTATATGGGGTTGTGATGGTAACAGTGTCACGTGTTTGTGTGATGTAATGTAAGCATGCACTCATGCTTATATCAGTAACAATCCAATACTAAAAAAATAGTTCAAACTTTCAATTTACCTTACATTTTTTACCCTGATGTCATCTAACTAACTTAGAGAACAGAGTTTCTTATAGGCATCTCTTCGGGTCCCCCCCCCCACCCCCCTCCGAAGAAAAAAAGTCCAAAAGAAACACTGTTTGAGAACCGCCCGTCTAATAAAACAGCAAACATCGCGATCCAGCCATTTCCCGCTAAGATACCCGAAACGGTGACGACTTTTGATAGGGCCTCAAGTGGTCTGTCAGGGCCCATGAATGGGGGATACTTCGGTTGCCCAGACACCGGAGCAGCCGGTACTCGCCGGTACCATCTTATCTGTAATCGTTTCCACCCCCGGGATTAGCCGTCCCGTTGAAGAATGGAATGGTCCGACTAAAAGGAATGTTCCAATGTACAATACATAGTTAAGATTGCTATAGCATATTTAGGGTAAAAAATAATAATAGCTTTGGGGTGGTCGACTCTTAGAAGTGTTCTTTTCTCTATCTGTTGTTTACAGAGGTTAAAAAGTACAAAGGGAGGGAATGCTTTGCAAGGGGTAATAACTGTTTTGATAATAAATATACATTGAAATGTTTTTAAACCAAAAAAAAAAAGCTTAACTTGAGAAATCAGGTATGACGAAATACGATAATAAAAAATACGAGGTAAGCCTAAAACTATGCATTGTTCGACACTAGATACTGTTAATAAAAAAAAAAAAATTCGCCCCCCCCCCCTCCCTCCACCCTCAGTTTCGTGTTCAAACATTTTCACTGTCAGAGGTCACTGTTTCTTGAAGCATTACTCAGGAGTTCTCGCCCTTCCCCCCCCCCCCAAAAAAAATAGAATTTATATAGAAAATAGAAAATATATACTTTTACCAGAGTCCGCCCACAGCCGGAGATTTGAGCCCCCCACCCACCGCCGGAGATTTGAGCCCCCCCCCCACCCACCGCCGGAGATTGAGCCCCCCCTCCCCGAAAATTTCAAAAGTGCCCCCCCCCCCTCCCCCGGAGAAAAAAGTCTGAAAGAAACATTGAATGCAGGGAATACATTCGTAAACAAATACTTATTTATCAACACATATTTTATTCGGTTTGAGTTCAATATGTATAACAGTGGCGTAGCGAGGTCGGGTGTCACCCGGTGCGGCACTTAATGACGTCACCCCCCAGAGGCGTAGCGACCTTTCCCGGGACAAACTTTCAATTTTCGATTTGCATCCCCCCCCCCTCAAACTTTCGATTTGCACCTCTTAAAAGACTATTTAAACACTCGAATTAATCACTTAATTAAGTGGAATTATCATTTTTCTCTATATATTATGCTATTTCTTGCCTTGGTGTCACCCCCCTAAATGGTGGTCACCCGGTGCGGTTGCACCCCCCCCCCTTGCTACGCCCCTGATGTATAACACCAACTTCAAAGCATGTCTTCTTTAAAAATCCACCTCATCTATTTCCTTAAGCATCGGCCGTTATTCTAAACGTATCGCTCAAAACGGTAGTAGAGACTATTCTTACGGTAAAGGAGGGAGGGAGGGGGGGGGGGGGGGTCTGGCTATATAAAAACGTGGTTCAACTTTTTGATAGATCATTGGAATGGCACCTTGTTGGAGGTTTGTTAAATAAACAGTAAATACCGACAAGCAATGCCAGACTGGTGCCTATTCACGCCGCAGACAAATATAGGAAGTGGCCTGCGATGGGTTACCTTTAACCCATTAATTGTCAATGTTTGCCCCCTTTCCTTCCTACGTGTTCATAGACCTAAGTCAACAACATTGGTTTTCAGGCACTGAAGATCATTTCTTTTTAAATAACGAAACCTGAAAGGGGAGCTACTCTAATATCGCAGATGTAAAGTGAATAGAAAGACCATGTATGTATATAACGTTCTGCAACTCCCTCCCCGTAAAAATTAAAAGGAAAAAAAAAATTGAAGAAGAATTACCTCCCGTGTTCGTTCATCCCTAGTGTTCTATACGCTTCAGATGTATCCCGTTACCCTTAATCATAGATTTAAAAGAAAAACCTCCCACTCTAACTGCAAGATTTATTTTTCACAACAGCGATTGTTCAGCTTATATGAGTAAGGCATTATAATTTTTTTTTCAAATGTGGGCTTAACTTTATGGC